>NW_028261383.1:300000-520000 GCF_051295495.1 Thamnophis sirtalis
ATCAGGTAGCTCAGAGCTGATGTTAATGTTTCAAAGTCTCATATAACTAAAGGTGGATAATGCTGACTGGGCAAATGTTGAGGAGATTAGCCAGGGTTTGAAATCTTTAAGATACGCTATAGGGATCCTGGTACTCCTCTTTTCTGAGGAGAATTCAGCCCTCAGAAGTGCAAACCAGAATGCCCAAGGGTGAGAGAAACTGGGGATTTCATTTGAACCTCTAGAGGCTCAAAACTGGGTTGAGTTCAACGCATCCGCTACCAGCCAGGCCAAGATGTCTCTTTAACAACCTGAGGGAAACAACCTGGAAAAAAGGGATTTTGTTCTTTTCCCTTAAAGGGAGCGGTCCCTTTAACCGCGGCGGTGGCGGCCTTCCACTTGGGAGATTCAGCCGAGGCCTACAGCATCTCTGATCTAGAGCATCTCCTATGCTTTTCAATTTCTTACTTCTGTCAAAATATTTTCCCAGATATTTGAACACCCTTTGACTTCTAATTCAGCTTTAAGCCTCCCTAGTAAGGTTTTATGGTTTCCTAACTCCTAAAACATTGCTGTTGAGCATTGGAGAAAAGTACTTAAAAACAAACGCTATAAAATGATATCTGGGCTTTTATGGTATATAATCGCAATTCGAGGTCATTAAAAATGTAAATGTGTCATTATTCTCTCCCCCCCCCCAAAAAAAAACCCCAACTCCTGGAATTAGTCTTGTCCTGTCCTGCTTGGCCTTTTGTAGGGTATTTTAAAAAAAGTTTTGTTATCTAGCGTGGGGCCCTGACAATAAAGATGAGCCTGTGTCATGGTGGAGTTGAATGTAACATGTCAATGTTTCTCAACCTTGGCCACTTTAAGATAGGTGGAGTTCAACTCTTGGCTGGCTGGGGGATTCTGGGAGTTGAAGTCTATCTGTCGGTCCACTTTTTAAAAAAAAAAAACACTCTTTTTTACAACCTATGCAGCATCCCCGTGGTCATGTGATCAAAATTCAGACACTTGACAACTGACTCATATTTATGACGGTTGCAGTGTCCCGGGGTCACATGATCACCTTTTGCGACCTTCTGACAAGCAAAGTCAATGGGGAATCCAGACTCCCTTAACAACCAGCCTCTAGTTTAACAGCCACAGTGAATCACTTAACAATGGTGGCAAGAAAAGACGTAAAATGGGGCAAAACTGACTTAACAAATTTCTCACTTAGCAGCATAGATGTTGGTCTCAACTGTGGTTGTAAGTCGAGGACTATGTGTAACTGAGCCCAAAATTTCTGTTGCTAGGCAAGACTAAGTGAGTTTTGTCTCATTTTAGACCCTAGCTTGCCACAATTAGCAGTTAGACTTATATACCGCTTCATAGGGCTTTCAGCCCTCTCTAAGCGGTTTACAGAGTCAGCATATTGCCCCCAACAACAATCCGGGTCCTCATTTTACCCACCTCGGAAGGATGGAAGGCTGAGTCAACCTTGAGCCGGTGAGATTTGAACAGCCGAACTGCAGAACTGCAGTCAGCTGAAGTAGCCTGCAGTGCTGCATTTAACCACTGCGCCACCTCTCTCTCAATTATTAAGTTAGTAATATGGTTGCTAAGTGAATCTGGAAAATCCCATTGGATTTGCTTGTCAGAAGGGGATCACATGACCCCGAGACACTGCAACCATCATAAATATGAACCAGTTACCAAACACTCAAATTTTGATCATGTAACCACAGGAAATGCTGCAATAGTCGTAAGTAATTTTTTTTAAAGTACCGTAGTAACTTCAGTCACTAAACGAACAGTTGTGTTGTGGCCTGCCAGTGGCCAATGGAGCTGGCAGCAGATTTGGACATTGAGGAGGTTAGGGAGGAAGATGGGCCAGTCCTGGAGTCTGGGGAAGGCTCTGATGGGGGCTCTGTGTCGGAGGCAGAGAGGGGGCCAGCGCTGGATGCCAGTTATCAGCTGCCTTCAGAGTCAGACATCAGTGAGGCAGATGAACAGCTGGAGCCTGTTCCCAGTGTGTGCATGCGCAGAGTTGCCAGACGAAGGGGAACAGCTAAAGAATAGGGGTCGACTTGTTACTAAGGCCACAGGTGGATGATGAATGGCCCCTCCCAGAGGAAATAAAAGAGGAACGAAAGGGGAGTGGAGTTTGCAGGAGACAATTAGTTCACCAGGACAAGGAGTTTGTTCCATGTTCTCGGGAAGCCTCGGTCAGAACAGGTTGCAAGTCAAGAATTGCTTGTACAACAAAAATAAACTCCCTTCAAATGAGCAAAAACAGGAAGATCTGTGATCCCGAGTCCTCCTTTGAAGCTCACCTGACCTTTGACCTGATGCCCAAGCACCAAACAGGAAGGGAAAGAAAATTGTACAGCTGATACAACTTTATTTTTCAAAAGTTGGAGAAACAAAGCAAGTGATACAATTCCAGATGGAAGAGATTTTCCCCTGGGAATTGAGGAAGTCAGCCTCAACAGCGGGGTCTGAAAAATGTAAGAAGGAATGAACCAGCCTCAGGTAGGAATATTTGTGGAAGAAATCCACAAGTCTAATCTCCCAACTTTATCCAAATTGCACAGAAGGAAGAGGGTACGAACCCAGCGGAAGGGGTATATGGAGCATCCTGAATCTTATTGTGGTGGTGAATAAAACTCTAAAAGCCCGGCCATTCAGAACATTTGCATTCATTTGTGGAAGGAGCAAGATAAGTAGAGGAAGAGTTGTTAGGCTAAAGCTCTAGCAGGGACTGCCAAGCATCGTCTGGAACAAAGAACCCAGTTCCCTCTTTCCTCCTGGATCGCATCCAGGCTCCAGGCGGCGTTGTCATCTTTAGTATAGGCATGTTTTGGTTTTGAAGAGGTGGATAGAGAGCCCTATCCCCAGCAGCTCTGTGATGGCCACTCCTGTGCAGACCCCAAGAAAGAGGTTGAAATTTCTCTGCAACCAGCTCAGCACAGCCATCCGGCACCCCTGCTTCTTCACGGGCCAGTCGGTCACGTTGGTTGTATCCGAATAGGGCTCCAGAGCGCAGAAACCTGTCCCCATGTAGGCATCCTCTGTGTGGTTGCTGCAAGAACATGGATAGTAGCGCATTTTGCCTGCCCAAAGGATTTTGTTGAGTTGCCAATCTTCGGGTCCGGTCCAGCCACAGCACGCAAACTTGATTTGAACAAAGTCCCAAGCGGCTTCGAGGACCTGGTTCGTATCGTCGGAAGAGTCATATGTCTTGAAGAGATCAATTACCACCTCGGGTATCCGGGCTCTCAGCGAGCTCTGTTGGAAGCAGATCATCAGGCCAGCGGTGATCTGGGCCGAGAGGATGAGCAACAGGCAGGCGATGTAGAGGCCAAGGGTGCACTGGATGCCAAAGAAGGCCCCTAAGCATCCCAGGAAGCCAAGCACCATGGTGATGGCACCGGCTCCGATGAAGACGTAGACCCCAGTTTTGAATGTGGGAGACGAGTTCTGCAGGATGGGAATCAAGGCCTTTTGGTCAACCAAAATCCAGGTCCCGATCCCAACCATCAGCGCCCCCAAGATGAAGAACAGGTGATTGAATAAGAAAAATAAGTATAGGGTGATTCTCTTACAGCAATATCCCACCATCGTCTCCCTTTGAATAGAATCTGTTTAAAACAGAAATCCCAACAGAAACGGAACATTCAACTGGGGGGTGGGGGAGTCCACAAACACAACAGAACAACTGTATGTCGCCATCTGTGGAGCTTCTACCTTAGGCTTACTAAGCTTTCATCCCGTGATGGCGAACCTATGAAACCTCTCTGCGGGCACGCGAGCCGTCGCCCAGCTCAGCTCCACTGTGCATGCGTGTGCACCTCCCGCCGGTTAGCTGATTTTCAGGTCTCTGCCGCACATGCAGGAGACACGCGGGCATGCGCAGGGGGGGCGGGGAGAGTATGGGGGCGCATGCATCGGGGTGTTGGGAGCACGGGGCTTATGTGCATGCACGGGGGGGCAGGACACATTGTATTATGGGTATGGGCACGCGTGCATGCGCTGTTGTGCGCGTGCTTTTGGCATGTGAGGACAAAAAGGTTAGCCATCACAGCTTTAATCCATTCTATTTTTCCCCCTCTTTTTTACGTTTGGGCCCAAATCAGTGTTGACTCCTGATGATCGCCTGGCTACGACGTCCCTGCACTAAAATAAGGGAGGCACCACAAAGACAGTGGTTGATTTATTTCGGTTAGACAAAGGCTGTGTTCCTTTGACAAAGGCTATTGAGGATATGTTATTTTCTTGTGTGTTATCTCTAAGCCCCTTTCATTCAATCAGTCAGTCAGCTGGAGGGGACCTTGGGGGTCTTCTGGTCCAACTCCCTGCTCAAGCAGGAGACCCTACCAGTCTCTTCTTAAAAACCTCCAGTGATGGAGCACCCACAACTTCTGAAGGCAAGCCGTTCCACTGCTCTTTGAACAGCCGATTTGAACAGCCGAATTGCAGAACTGCAGTCAGCTGAAGTGGCCTGCAGTGCTGCACTCTAACCACTGCGCCAACTCGGCACAAGAGTTGCCTCAGTGATCATTCAGAGTTACTACAGCTCTTTTTCACACTTAATGACCACGGCAGCCTCCTCCTGGTGATGTGAACAAAAGGATCAAAAGTGGGTGGGAAAAGTGACCATAAGTCAACTGTCGTCGTAAGTTTGAACTGTCACTAAACGAATTGTTGAGGACCGCCTGTAGTGGGTAGTATGCTATGCTCTAAAGCAGAGGTGGGGAGCGATGGCCCTTTTAATGGCTCTGGCTGGCTCAGGAATTCTGGGAGTTGAAGTCCACAAGTCATAAAAGGGCCATAGTTCCCCACCTCTGCTGTATCGTATAGTGATGGCGAAGCTTTTTCGCCTTAGGTGCCAAAAAATGTGTGCACGTTCTATCGCGCTCGCTCACATGCACATCCCCATAATCTAATCCCCCCCCCACGTGCTGTGCCTCCACATGTGCATGACACCCCCACCCCACCCCTGCTGCCCTGTGCGTGGCTTTCATGGAGCCTGTGGAGGGCAAAAATTGCCTCCCCTGCAACCCCCCTCCCCCCCCCGGGAGCCCTCGGGAGTCCAGAAATGGTGTATTTTCCAACTTCCGTTGGGCCCAGTAGGTCCATTTTGTGCCCTCCCCAGGCTCCAGAGGTTTTCTAGAAGTCTGGGGAGGGCGAAAAACTGCCCTACATGCAAACCAGAAGTTTGGGAATGGACTTCCGGGTTGCCGGTTGGGCTGTTTTTCTCCCTCGGGAGGCTTTGGGAGGCTTCCCTGAAGCCTCCGGAGGGCGAAAAACAGCGTGGAAACCGGAAGTCCGTTCCCAAACCTCCGGTTTGCATGTTGGGCCGTTTTTTGCCCTCCCCAGGCTTCTAGAAAGCCTCTGGAAAGCCTTCAGGGAAGCCTCCTGGAGGGCGAAAAATGGCCGAAAATCAAGGCGGAAAAATCAGCTGCCCTTAGAAATGGCTCCGTGTGCCACCATCACTTTTTGTGATCTGGATCATATCCTTGTTAAATCTTCCTCTCTCTTTGTGTCTCTGTCTCTCTCTCTCTCTCTTTCTTTCCCTCTGTCTCTCTCTGTGTCTCTCTGTGTCTCTCTACGTGTTTCACTGTGTGTCTGTGTGTCTGTCTGTGTGTGCCTGTCTCTCTATTTGTCTACCCGTGTGTGTGTGTGTGTGTATGTATGTCTCTCTGTCTCTCTTCCTCTCTTTCTCTCTCTCTGTGCCTGTGTGTCTCTTTGTATATGTGTGTGTCTTTCTCTCTGTGACAGTCGTTATGTGTGTGTAACTATATCTGTGTGTGTGTGTGTTGCTCTCTCTCTCACACACATACACACAAACATACACACGCACAAACACACACCAGAAGGCACTGGGTAAACCTGTCCAAGGGAATTAGCTGCAAAAATCGCACTTAATCACACTTGGAAGGTTGGGCTCGCTGTTCCATCTGCTCAGTGTCATCAACGAATGAACAGTGATCGGAAAGGCTTGGGAATTGTCTTTTCATGTAGCGGTTCTATGTTAATAACGTGGAGAAATAACACAGCAACAGGTTCCAAAGCTTGAAGGAAGTTTATTGAGGATGCGTGTTTCTCCAGAGGACAAAGCAACCATTGGATGCGTCACGCGCATCATTGAGAAAAGAAGGCCCTTGGGAGTTTTGTAGCACGTTTGAAAGGAGACAGCCCAATAGGCAGCAAGGGTCCCGGTTTCTTGTGGATAGAATTGAATGCAGATAGATCTTCTGGATAAATTAAATGCATTATCCAATTCTTGGATAATGGGAAGAAGTGCAAAGAAGGATCATCCTAACCTAAATCATGACTATGGATAAAGCTTAAAAATTAACCAGTCTTTCTCCACTTCCGGCACGTTTAAGATGTGTGGACTTGAAGTCCACACATCTTAAACATGCCGGAGGTTGAGAAATTAGATCAGGTAGCTCAGAGCTGATGTTAATGTTTCAAAGTCTCATATAACTAAAGGTGGATAATGCTGACTGGGCAAATGTTGAGGAGATTGGCCAGGGTTTGAAATCTTTAAGATACGCTATAGGGATCCTGGTACTCCTCTTTTCTGAGGAGAATTCAGCCCTCAGAAGTGCAAACCAGAATGCTCAAGAGTGAGAGAAACTGGGGATTTCATTTGAACCTCTGGAGGCTCAAAACTGGCTTGAGTTCAACGCATCCGCTACCAGCCAGGCCAAGATGTCTCTTTAACAACCTGAGGGAAACAACCTGGAAAAAAGGGATTTTGTTCTTTTCCCTTAAAGGGAGCGGTCCCTTTAACCGCGGCGGCAGCCTTCCACTTGGGAGATTCAGCCGTGGCCTACAGCATCTCTGATCTAGAGCATCTCCTATGCTTTTCAATTTCTTACTTCAGTCAAAATATTTTCCCAGATATTTGAACACCCTTTGACTTCTAATTCAGCTTTAAGCCTCTCTAGTAAGGTTTTATGGTTTCCTAACTCCTCAAACATTGCTGTTGAGCATTGGAGAAAAGTACTTAAAAACAAACGCTATAAAATGATATCTGGGTTTTTATGGTATATAATCGCAATTCGAGGTCATTAAAAATGTAAATGTGTCATTATTCTCTCCCCCCCCCCCAAAAAAAAACCCAACTCCTGGAATTCGACTTGTCCTGATCCTGCTTGGCCTTTTGTAGGATATTAAAAAAAAAGTTTTGTCATCTAGCGTGGGGCCCTGACAATAAGGATGAGCCTGTGTCATGGTGAAATTGAATGTAACATGTCAATGTTTCTCAACCTTGGCCACTTTAAGATAGGTGGAGTTCAACTCTTGGCTGGCTGGGGGATTCTGGGAGTTGAAGTCCATCTGTCGGTCCACTTTTTTTAAAAAAAAAAAAAACTCTTTTTTACAACCTATGCAGCATCCCCGTGGTCATGTGATCAAAATTCGGACGCTTGACAACTGACTCATATTTATGACGGTTGCAGTGTCCTGGGGTCACGTTATCACCTTTTGCGACCTTCTGACAAGCAAAGTCAATGGGGAATCCAGACTCGCTTAACAACCAGGCTTCTAGTTTAACAGCCACAGTGAATCACTTAACAATGGTGGCAAGAAAAGACGTAAAATGGGGCAAAACTGACTTAACAAATTTCTCACTTAGCAGCATAGATGTTGGTCTCAACTGTGGTTGTAAGTCGAGGACTATGTGTAACTGAGCCCAACATTTCTGTTGCTAGGCAAGACTAAGTGAGTTTTGCCTCATTTTAGACCCTAGCTTGCCACAATTATTAAGTTAGTAATATGGTTGCTAAGTGAATCTGGAAAATCCCATTGGATTTGCTTGTCAGAAGGGGATCACATGACCCCGAGACACTGCAACCATCATAAATATGAACCAATTACCAAACACTCAAATTTTGATCATGTGACCACAGGAAATGCTGCAATAGTCGTAAGTAATTTTTTTTAAAGTACCGTAGTAACTTCAGTCACTAAACGAACAGTTGTGTTGTGGCCTGCCAGTGGCCAATGGAGCTGGCAGCAGATTTGGACAGTGAGGAGGTTGGGGAGGAAGATGGGCCAGTCCTGGAGTCTGGGGAAGGCTCTGATGGGGGCTCTGTGTCGGAGGCAGAGAGGGGGCCAGCGCTGGATGCCAGTTATCAGCTGCCTTCAGAGTCAGACATCAGTGAGGCAGATGAACAGCTGGAGCCTGTTCCCAGTGTGTGCATGCGCAGAGTTGCCAGATGAAGGGGAACAGCTAAAGAATAGGGGTCGACTTGTTACTAAGGCCACAGGTGGATGATGAATGGCCCCTCCCAGAGGAAATAAAAGAGGAAGGAAAGGGGAGTGGAGTTTGCAGGAGACAATTAGTTCACCAGGACAAGGAGTTTGTTTCATGTTCTCGGTCAGAACAGGTTGCAAGTCAAGAATTGCTTGTACAACAAAAATAAACTCCCTTCAAATGAGCAAAAACAGGAAGATCTGTGATCCCGAGTCCTCCTTTGAAGCTCACCTGACCTTTGACCTGATGCCCAAGCACCAAACAGGAAGGGAAAGAAAATTGTACAGCCGATACAACTTTATTTTTCAAAAGTTGGAGAAACAAAGCAAGTGATACAATTCCAGATGGAAGAGATTTTCCCCTGGGAATTGAGGAAGTCAGCCTCAACAGCGGGGTCTGAAAAATGTAAGAAGGAATGAACCAGCCTCAGGTAGGAATATTTGTGGAAAAAAAGCACAAGTCTAATCTCCCAACTTTATCCAAATTGCACAGAAGGAAGAGGGTACGAACCCAGCGGAAGGGGGATATGGAGCATCCTGAATCTTATTGTGGTGGTGAATAAAACTCTAAAAGCCCGGCCATTCAGAACATTTGCATTCATTTGTGGAAGGAGCAAGATAAGTAGAGGAAGAGTTGTTAGGCTAAAGCTCTAGCAGGGACTGCCAAGCATCGTCTGGAACAAAGAACCCAGTTCCCTCTTTCCTCCTGGATCGCATCCAGGCTCCAGGCGGCGTTGTCATCTTTAGTATAGGCATGTTTTGGTTTTGAAGAGGTGGATAGAGAGCCCTATCCCCAGCAGCTCTGTGATGGCCACTCCTGTGCAGACCCCAAGAAAGAGGTTGAAATTTCTCTGCAACCAGCTCAGCACAGCCATCCGGCACCCCTGCTTCTTCACGGGCCAGTCGGTCACGTTGGTTGTATCCGAATAGGGCTCCAGAGCGCAGAAACCTGTCCCCATGTAGGCATCCTCTGTGTGGTTGCTGCAAGAACATGGATAGTAGCGCATTTTGCCTGCCCAAAGGATTTTGTTGAGTTGCCAATCTTCGGGTCCGGTCCAGCCACAGCACGCAAACTTGATTTGAACAAAGTCCCAAGCGGCTTCGAGGACCTGGTTCGTATCGTCGGAAGAGTCATATGTCTTGAAGAGATCAATTACCACCTCGGGTATCCTGGCTCTCAGCGAGCTCTGTTGGAAGCAGATCATCAGGCCAGCGGTGATCTGGGCCGAGAGGATGAGCAACAGGCAGGCGATGTAGAGGCCAAGGGTGCACCGGCTGCCAAAGAAGGCCCCTAAGCATCCCAGGAAGCCAAGCACCATGGTGATGGCACCGGCTCCTATGAAGACGTAGACCCCAGTTTTGAACGTGGGAGACGAGTTCTGCAGGATGGGAATGAAGGCCTTTTGGTCAACCAAAATCCAGGTCCCGATCCCAACCATCAGCGCCCCCAAGATGAAGAACAGGTGATTGAATAAGAAAAATAAGTATAGGGTGATTCTCTTACAGCAATATCCCACCATCATCTCCCTTTGAATAGAATCTGTTTAAAACAGAAATCCCAACAGAAACGGAACATTCAACTGGGGGGGTGGGGGAGTCCACAAACACAACAGAACAACTGTATGTCGCCATCTGTGGAGCTTCTACCTTAGGCTTACTAAGCTTTAATCCCGTGATGGCGAACCTATGAAACCTCTCTGCGGGCACGCGAGCCGTCGCCCAGCTCAGCTCCACTGTGCATGCGTGTGCATCTCCCGCCGGTTAGCTGATTTTCAGGTCTCTGCCGCACATGCAGGAGACACGCGGGCATGCGCAGGGGGGCGGGGAGAGTACGGGGGCGCATGCATGGGGGTGTCGGGAACACGGGGCTTATGTGCATGCACGGGGGGGAGGACACATTGTATTATGGGTATGGGCACGCGTGCATGCGCTGTTGTGCGCATGCTTTTGGCATGTGAGGACAAAAAGTTTAGCCATCACAGCTTTAATCCATTCTATTTCTTTCCCTCTTTTTTATGTTTGGGCCCAAATCAGTGTTGACTCCTGATGATCGCCTGGCTACGACGACGTCCCTGCACTAAAATAAGGGAGGCACCACAAAGACAGTGGTTGATTTATTTCGGTTAGACAAAGGCTGTGTTCCTTGAACAAATGCTATTGAGGATATGTTATTTTCTTGTGTGTTATCTCTAAGCCCCCTTCATTCAATCAGTCAGTCAGTCAGTCAGTCAGCTGGAGGGGACCTTGGGGGTCTTCTGGTCCAACTCCCTGCTCAAGCAGGAGACCCTACCAGTCTCTTCTTAAAAACCTCCAGTGATGGAGCACCCACAACTTCTGAAGGCAAGCTGTTCCACTGCTCTTTGAACAGCCGATTTGAACAGCCGAATTGCAGAACTGCAGTCAGCTGAAGTGGCCTGCAGTGCTGCACTCTAACCACTGCGCCAACTCGACACAAGAGTTGCCTCAGTGATCATTCAGAGTTACAACAGCCCTTTTTCACACTTAATGACCACGGCAGCCTCCTCCTGGTGATGTGAACAAAAGGATCAAAAGTGGATGGGAAAAGTGACCATAAGTCAACTGTCGTCGTAAGTTTGAACTATCACTAAACGAATTGTTGAGGACCACCTGTAGTGGGTAGTATGCTATGCTCTAAAGCAGAGGTGGGGAACGATGGCCCTTTTAATGGCTCGTGGCTGGCTCAGGAATTCTGGGAGTTGAAGTCCACAAGTCATAAAAGGGCCATAGTTCCCCACCTCTGCTGTATCATATAGTGATGGCGAAGCTTTTTCGTCTTAGGTGCCAAAAAATGTGTGCACGTTCTATCGCGCTGGCTCGCATGCACATCCCCATAATCTAATCCCTCCCCCATGCTGTGCCTCCACATGTGCATGACACCCCCACCCCACCCCTGCTGCCCTGTGCGTGGCTTTCATGGAGCCTGGGGAGGGCAAAAATTGCCTCCCGTGCAACCCCCCTTCCCCTCCGGGAGCCCTCTGGAGTCCAGAAACGGCCTATTTTCCAACTTCCGTTGCGCCCTCCCCAGCTTTATAGAAGTCTGGGGAGGGCGAAAAACTGCCCTACATTCAAACCAGAAGTTTGGGAATGGACTTCCGGGTTGCCGGTTGGGCTGTTTTTCTCCCTCTGGAGGCTTTGGGAGGCTTCCCTGAAGCCTCCGGAGGGCGAAAAACAGCGTGGAAACTGGAAGTCCGTTCCAAAACCTCCGGTTTGCATGTTGGGCCGTTTTTCGCCCTCCCCAGGCTCCTAGAAAGCCTCTGGAAAGCCTTCAGGGAAGCCTCCTGGAGGGCGAAAAATGGCCGAAAATCAAGGCGGAAAAATCAGCTTCCCTTAGAAATGGCTCCGTGTGCCACCATCACTTTTTGTGATCTGGATCATATCCTTGTTAAATCTTCCTCTCTCTTTGTGTCTCTGTCTCTGTCTCTCTCTCTCTCTCTTTCTTTCTCTCTGTCTCTCTGTGTCTCTCTACATGTTTCACTGTGTGTCTGTGTGTCTGTGTGTGCCTGTCTCTCTATTTGTCTACCTGTGTGTGTGTGTGTGTGTGTGTGTGTGTATGTCTGTCTCTCTGTCTATCTCAGCGTGTCTCTCTGTCTCTCTTCCTCTCTTTCTCTCTCTGTGTGCCTGTGTGTCTCTTTGTATATGTGTGTGTCTTTCTCTCTGTGTCAGTCGGTATGTTTGTGTAACTATATCTGTGTGTGTGTGTTGCTCTCTCTCTCTCACACGCACACATACACACAAACATACACACGCACAAGCACACACCAGAAGGCACTGGGTAAACCTGTCCAAGGGAATTAGCTGCAAAAATCACACTCAATCACACTTGGAAGGTTGGGCTCGCTGTTCCATCTGCTCAGTGTCATCAACGAATGAACAGTGATCGGAAAGGCTTGGGAATTGTCTTTTCATGTAGCGGTTCTATGTTAATAACATGGAGAAATAACACAGCAACAGGTTCCAAAGCTTGAAGGAAGTTTATTGAGGATGCGTGTTTCTCCAGAGAACAAAGCAACCATTGGATGCGTCACGCACATCGTTGAGAAAAGAAGGCCCCTTGGGAGTTTTGTAGCACGTTTGAAAGGAGACAGCCCAATAGGCAGCAAGGGTCCCGGTTTCTTGTGGATAGAATTGAATGCAGATAGATCTTCTGGATAAATTAAATGCATTATCCAATTCTTGGATAATGGGAAGAAGTGCAAAGAAGGATCATCCTAACCTAAATCATGACTATGGATAAAGCTTAAAAATTAACCAGTCTTTCTCCACTTCCGGCACGTTTAAGATGTGTGGACTTGAAGTCCACACATCTTAAACATGCCGGAGGTTGAGAAATTAGATCAGGTAGCTCAGAGCTGATGTTAATGTTTCAAAGTCTCATATAACTAAAGGTGGATAATGCTGACTGGGCAAATGTTGAGGAGATTGGCCAGGGTTTGAAATCTTTAAGATACGCTATAGGGATCCTGGTACTCCTCTTTTCTGAGGAGAATTCAGCCCTCAGAAGTGCAAACCAGAATGCCCAAGGGTGAGAGAAACTGGGGATTTCATTTGAACCTCTGGAGGCTCAAAACTGGCTTGAGTTCAACGCATCCGCTACCAGCCAGGCCAAGATGTCTCTTTAACAACCTGAGGGAAACCTGGAAAAAAGGGATTTTGTTCTTTTCCCTTAAAGGGAGCGGTCCCTTTAACCGCGGCGGCAGCCTTCCACTTGGGAGATTCAGCCGTGGCCTACAGCATCTCTGATCTAGAGCATCTCCTATGCTTTTCAATTTCTTACTTCAGTCAAAATATTTTCCCAGATATTTGAACACCCTTTGACTTCTAATTCAGCTTTAAGCCTCTCTAGTAAGGTTTTATGGTTTCCTAACTCCTCAAACATTGCTGTTGAGCATTGGAGAAAAGTACTTAAAAACAAACACTATAAAATGATATCTGGGTTTTTATGGTATATAATCGCAATTCGAGGTCATTAAAAATGTAAATGTGTAATTATTCTCTCCCCCCCCCCCCAAAAAAAACCCAACTCCTGGAATTAGACTTGTCCTGATCCTGCTTGGCCTTTTGTAGGATATTTAAAAAAAAGTTTTGTCATCTAGCGTGGGGCCCTGACAATAAGGATGAGCCTGTGTCATGGTGAAATTGAATGTAACGTGTCAATGTTTCTCAACCTTGGCCACTTTAAGATAGGTGAAGTTCAACTCTTGGCTGGCTGGGGGATTCTGGGAGTTGAAGTCCATCTGTCGGTCCACTTTTTAAAAAAAAACAAACTCTTTTTTACAACCTATGCAGCATCCCCGTGGTCATGTGATTAAAATTCAGACGCTTGACAACTGACTCATTTATGACGGTTGCAGTGTCCCGGGATCACATAGCAATAGCAATAGCAGTAGACTTATATACCGCTTCATAGGGCTTTCAGCCCTCTCTAAGCGGTTTACAGAGAGTCAGCATATTGCCCCCAACAATCTGGGTCCTCATTTTACACAGGAAATGCTGCAATAGTCGTAAGTAATTTTTTTAAAGTACCGTAGTAACTTCAGTCACTAAACGAACAGTTGTGTTGTGGCCTGCCAGTGGCCAATGGAGCTGGCAGCAGATTTGGACAGTGAGGAGGTTAGGGAGGAAGATGGGCCAGTCCTGGAGTCTGGGGAAGGCTCTGATGGGGGCTTTGTGTCAGAGGCAGAGAGGGGGCCAGAGCTGTCTGACAGTTATCAGCTGCCTTCAGAGTCAGACATCAGTGGACTTCCGGGGAGGGACCTTGCCATCTGCGGCGGCTTAATTGAGCTGCCCCCAGATTTCTGGCTCGTTATCTACTTAATATCCAGTAGATATCTCTTTCTTCAGGCAAGAAGATAGCAGAGAGAGACCCAGTTGGTAAGAGCTTTCTTTGAAGTTTGCAGGGTTTTTTTTGGCTGCGAACAGAGGGGGAAAGACAACCAAGGCTGAGTCATTTAACTCCAGCCAGAAAACCTCAGCTGTTTTTTACAGCACAAGGCAAGGAAACTCCCCTCTTAGGACAATTTTTGAAACTATGTTATTGGAAATTAATACAAGCAGAGCCCGAACCTGAGAACTTTATTTGCTTTTTCTAGCAAAAATCCTTGCTTCAATGTTATAAAAGCTTCCTTTGTGTAATCATTTCCAAGATGGCGATTTTGTAGCTTTCGCATTTGTAATAATGGTATATCTCTAACTTCCTGGCACAGCCGACAGAGAGAAAGATCAAAGAAACTGCCAGATAGCATTCTCTGACTAATTAGTTTTGTTTCCTTGAAGACCTATCAAGAATTTCTTTTTCTTTCTTATCAATTTTTAAAAGCTGTAAAAGCCTCCTTGTCAATTTAAAGACATTCTAAACACAGATGAATATGAACTGTTTCATTACAATGCTAATCTTTTGAAACTTGCTTTGTTACAATGCTCTTTTCCGAAATCTTTTGAAAAACTTCTATGAACAAATAAAGGGGGGACTTTACTTTCTTCCCTCGCAAGCTACATAACGGGCCAGCTGAATAATTGTTTGAAGAAAAGAAATAATGGCACCAAAATCAAAGTCGGGGAGACGTCCTTTTAGCAATACACCTCATGCATTTGGCACAAAATCGCAGCTTTTACCCTCTACGCCCCCTACTGGAGATTTGCTAATGAAAGAATTTCTTTTTGAGACTCTTAGAGAATTTAGAGAGGAGATAAAGCAACTTATTACAGACTTATGTGATAAGCTTGATACTAGGATTGCTAAAACAAAGGATGATATGGTAGGACTCGTAACTGTATTGACAGAGTATGTTGCTGGAATGGAAGATAAGCTAGAGCTTCTGGAGGAATCCAACACCAACTTGACATCCAAAATCGAAGTGATGCAACAAAAAGTTGAAAATACAGAAAAACAAATTGTTATGATAAACTATAAACAGATGGAGCTTGCATTAAGAGTCAGGGGACTGCGTGAAAATGAACTGGAGAACTTGAAACAGACTTTTTCAGAGGCCTTCAGTCATCTGGTGGGAAGACCGGGAATCAACTTTGACTGGCAGATCGAAAAAATTTATCGCCATAACTCTTGGGCGGCAAAACAGAGACAGCTTCCTCGAGATGTAATTATATATTTTGCTACAAGAGAGTCTAGAAACATGATACTACAAAAGTCTTATAATACCAGGCTACAAATTGGCGGACAGGACTTGATTGTCTTCAAAGAAATACCACCCCAAATGTTAAGAGCCAGGAGAGATTATGCTTTTTTAGTGGAAGAACTCAGAAACCGTCAGATACAGTATAGATGGGATGTGCCATTTGGTATTATAATTACACTCGGTGAGCAAAAATATCGTCTCAACTCTGTATGGGAAGCCCGAGATTTCTATCATAAGACCCTGAAGGTGGGACACTCTGAATTATCTGGATCTGGAGAAAGACTACGAGAAGGACAAGATAAACAGCAAATCACACAACTACAAGACAGAAAGCATCATTTTCCCCTTCCGGAAGGGCAAGGGACCAGAGAACAAGGACCTAGCCGTACGACTACCAGACGAATGGGAAAACAAGGCAGACTGCAACAACCTCAATAATCATCGGCCATTGATTAAGGAGTTATGTCTCAACTCTTTATAAAAGAGAAAGAAAATATTTTGCTATTTCAAACAGCTCAAGAACGATATAACTTGTCTGTAAGGAAATTATATTAAATTAACTGACCCAAAATATCTGCTCAATCTCGAACTTGGTCAACATTTTGTGACTTCTGCCACGCAAAAGAAAAATGGTATAGTTGTATACTCAAGAAAAGACATTAAGGCTGAGTGAACTGAAGCAGATCCCTTTGGAAGATATATCGCATTAGACCTAAAAAGTCTTGGTGGATAACTTTGAATTTTTATACAAATCACTAATGATTTATTTTCTAGGGTGAAGAAGACAAAGATTGCGGTGAGGGTTCTTTTGGATCATAACCCAGTTTGGACGGAATTGGGTAGGGTAGTGCAGGCAAGAAGGTCTTGGAGGTCGAATGGGAGTTTATTTTGATATGAAAAGTATATTAATGATTGTAAAAATTGCTATCTGAATACTTTGTTTGGAACATGAATAAGGGCATATTCAGGGAATTTGTAGGAGATCTAAGTAAAGTATATATGAGAGGAGTACTGATGAATATAAAAATGTGTGTATAGATAGATAGATAGATAGATAGATAGATAGATAGATAGATAGATAGATAGATAGATAGATACAAAAAAGGCAAAAACGAAAAGAGTTGGAAGAGGAAATCAAAAGAAAAATTTGAAATGTATCTAAATTGTGTTATAGAGGAAGGAGGCACAAAGGGGAAAAAATTAAGGGTTTGGAAATAGATATTTAGATAAAGAGATAAGGCCCCTAGCTAGAGAAAAGTACAGGAAAAGCTGAATCAACAAATAACTTCTGGGGAAATCCTGCAGATAATCAATCAATTAAGATTAGGAACAATGTAAACTGCTTAAGTTTGTGTAATGGTAAGAAGCTGAGTTCAATGTAGAGATTTTACTGCCTCTTTTTTTTTCTTCTCCTCCTTTTTTCTTTTCCTTTTATTCTTTCTTTATTATTTTTTTCCTCTAACTTACTTGGTGTTAATACATTTTGAAATCCTGCAGGTAATTAATTAATTAATTAAGATTAGGAACAATGTAAACTGCTTATGTTTGTGTAATGGTAAGAAGCTGAGTTCAATGCAGAGATTTTACTGACTTTTTTTCTTCTCTTTCTTTTTTCTTTTCCTTTTTTTCTTTTTTCTTTATTATTGGAGGTCGAATTGGAGTTTATTTGATATGAAAAGTATATTAATGATTGTAAAAATTGCTATTTGTATACTTTGTTCGGAACATGAATAAGGGCATATTCAGGGAATTTGTAGGAGATCTAAGTAAAGTATATATGAGAAGAGTACTGATGAATATAAAAATGTATGTATGTATGTATGTATGTATGTATGTATGTGTATATATATATGTGTGTGTGTGTGTGTGTGTGTGTGTGTGTGTGTGTTTTTATTTGTGCTGATAAATAAATAAAGGGAGACTAGTATAGATCTATTTCAAGCTATTTAGCTCTCATCAGCTAGCCATACCCTTACTGGGATTTGAACCTGGGCTATATTGCACACTAGGCATACTAGGCAGAGATCTTAGCCATTAGGTCACAGGCTCTTATCCGTTTATCAGCGAAGCCAGGGTGAAAGGTATCTATTAGATTTTTTACAACCCCTGGTAAGCCCCAATTATGGGAGGAAGCTAACTGCTTCCATCATCTGTCCTTCAGCTCGTCACAAATCCCAGTAAGGGTATGGCTAGCTGATGAGAGCTAAATAGCTTGAAATAGATCTATACTAGTCTCCTTTTATTTATTTATCAGCACAAATAAAAAAAACACAAATATAACAAAGGCAACAGTAAAAATATTGGGTTTCTGTCGTGATGGACTCTTGTGACGAGCCGAAGGACAGATGATGGAAGTAATCAGCTTCCTCCCATAATTGGGGCTTACCAGGGGTTGTAAAAAATCTAATATATATATATATTATATATATATAAGCCAGGGAAGAAGGTATATATTAGATTTTTACAACCCCTGGTAAGCCCCAATTATGGGAGGAAGCTAACTGCTTCCATCATCTGTCCTTCGGCTCGTCACAAGAGTCCATCACGACAGAAACCCAATATTTTTACTGTTGCCTTTGTTATATTTGTGTTTTTTTTATTTGTGCTGATAAATAAATAAAGGAAGACTAGTATAGATCTATTTCAAGCTATTTAGCTCTCATCAGCTAGCCATATCCTTACTGGGATTCGAACCTGTGCTGTATATATATATATATAAGATTTTTACAACCCCCGGTATGCCCAAATGTGGGAGGAAGATCACTACTTCCATTCTCTGTCCTTCGGCTCGTCACAAGAGACCATCCAGGCAGAAACCCAATATTTTTACTGTTGCCTTTTTGTTACATTTTTTTGTTTTATTAGTGCTGATATATATATATATATATATATATATATATATATATATATATATATACATACATACATATACATATATATATATATATACATGGACATAAACAAAGGGAAAAACGAAAAGAGTTGGAAGAGGAAATCAAAAGAAAAATTTGAAATGTATCTAAATTGTGTTATAGAGGAAGGAGGCACAAAAGGGACAAAATTAAGGGTTTGGAAATAGATAGATATTTAGATAAAGAGATAAGGCCCCTAGCTAGAGAAGAGTACAGGAAAAGCTGAATCAACAAATAACTTCTGGGGAAATCCTGCAGGTAATCAATTAATTAAGATTAGGAACAATGTAAACTGCTTAAGTTTGTGTAATGGTAAGAAGCTGAGTTCAATGTAGAGATTTTAGACTGTGTTTGATAAAAAGCTATACCGTGTACGGGCTCTGGGAAGTCGGAAGGGGGGAAGGGAGGTGGGGTCATAGGGGGGAGGGGGGGAGGGGGGAAATATAATTTGTGCCAGTTTTTAAAACAACATGATTGCACTTGTATACTGTTGCTTTTTTTAAAATTTTAGTATAAAAATAAGAAGCTGAATATATCGATGGATAGTAGAAATACACCGAAGTGAGGAGCAGAGGGAAAGAAGAGGGAGGGGCAGAGAGGGAGGGAGAGAGGAATGGAAGGAGGGTGAGATGGAAGGGAGGGGGAGAAAGGAGTGTTAGAGGGGGAGGGGAAGTAGGAGAGGGGAATGTTGGAGGGGAGAAAGGAAAGTTGGAGGGGGGAGAAAGAAAGGGTGTATGGAGGGTTGAAGTGCTATATTGGTTTTGTATTTTGGGGAATACAAGGAGGGCTGTGTCTATTGCTCAATGTTATATGGCCTCAATCATGCACAGTATATATGTGACTGTATGAAATGAAAATGAAAATGAAATAAAACATTTGAAATATCAGAGTCAGACATCAGTGAGGCAGATAAACAGCTGGAGCCTGTTCCCAGTGTGCGCATGCGCAGAGTTGCCAGACGAAGGGGAACAGCTAAAGAACAAGGGTCGACTTGTTACTAAGGCCACAGGTGGATGATGAATGGCCCCTCCCAGAGGAAATAAAAGAGGAACGAAAGGGGAGGGGAGTTTGCAGGAGACAATTAGTTCACCAGGACAAGGAGTTTGTTCCATGTTCTCGGGAAGCCTCGGTCAGAACAGGTTGCAAGTCAAGAATTGCCTGAACAACAAAAATAAACTCCCTTCAAATGAACAAAAACAGGAAGATCTGTGATCCCGAGTCCTCCTTTGAAGCTCACCTGACCTTTGACCTGATGGACATCCCAAGCACCAAACAAATCTCCCAACTTTATCCAAATTGCACAGAAGGAAGAGGGTACGAACCCAGCAGAAGGGGTATATGGAGCATCCTGAATCTTATTGTGGTGGTGAATAAAACTCTAAAAGCCCGGCCATTCAGAACATTTGCATTCATTTGTGGAAGGAGCAAGATAAGTAGAGGAAGAGTTGTTAGGCTAAAGCTCTAGCAGGGACTACCAAGAATCGTCTGGAACAAAGAACCCAGTTCCCTCTTTCCTCCTGGATCGCATCCAGGCGGCGTTGTCATCTTTACTGTAGGCATATTTTGGTTTTGAAGAGGTGGATAGAGAGCCCTATCCCCAGCAGCTCTGTGATGGCCAATCCTGTGCAGACCCCAAGAAAGACGTTGAAATTTCCTTGCAACCAGGTCAGCACCATCATCCGGCACCCCTGCTTCTTCACGGGCCAGTCGGTCACGGTTGTATCCGAATAGGGCTCCAGAGCGCAGAAACCTGTCCCTATGGAGGCATTCTCTGTGTGGTTGCTGCAAGAACATGGATAGAAGCGCATTTTGCCTGCCCAAAGGATTTTGTTGAGTTGCCAGTCTTCGGGTCCGTTCCAGCCACAGCACGCGAACATGGTTTGAACAAAGTCCCAAGCGGCTTCGAGGACCTGGTTCGTATCGTCGGAAGAGTCATATGTCTGGAGGAGATCAATCATCACCTCGGGTATCCTGGCTCTCAGCGAGCTCTGTTGGAAGTAGATCATCAGGCCAGCAGTGATCTGGGCCGAGAGGATGAGCAACAGGCAGGCGAAGTAGAGGCCAAGCGTGAACCGGATGCCAAAGAAGGCCCCTAAACATCCCAGGAAGCCAAGCACCATGGTGATGGCACCGGCTCCAATGAAGACGTAGACCCCAGTTTTGAACGTGGGAGACGAGTTCTGCAGAATGGGAATGAAGGCCTTTTGGTCAACCAAAATCCAGCTCCCGATCCCAACCATCAGCGCCCCCAAGATGAAGAACAGTTGATTGAAGAAGAAAAATAAGTATAGGTTGACTCTCTTACAGCAATATCCCTCCATCATCTCCCTTTGAATGGAATCTTGGGATTTCTGTTTAAACCAGAAATCCCAACAGAAACGGAACATTCAACTGGGGGGAGGGGGCAATGTTCCCTCTAATTTTTTTTCAGTGTGGGCGGGAAAGTATAGTGTTTGAGCGGCACATTTTCATGCCTGAGTCCCAACCATTCTAGTTTAAACTTCCAGCTGCACTTTTTCTTCGTAACAATATTTACTCCAGCTTTACGTTTTGACATCAGCACTGACTGATGATGTACCTATAGGGTTAGGGTTTGTCAATTATTACAATTATCTTTTCAAATTCATTTTGGATTAAATAAAAAAAGAGCTTTGAAATGTATATATAAATGGCACTTAATACCACTAATATTAAAATAGTAAATGTTTGATATACTTCATTTTAATGAATTTCACTTGATATACTTCATTTTAATGAGTTAACATTCAATTGCAAAAGTTGTCTATACACTGTATGCTTCTGTGAATGTATTATATGCAATTTGCTATTTTAAATGAGTAAAATTATTAAAATCACCATAATTAAAGTCTCATTCACATCTAAGAGTTTTCTTCCATCGTTAATTTGTAAACTCAAGGATTTATTGCCTGCATGTTCAACAATGCTTGCTGATTGTTTAAAAATTTGTGGGAATTTGCTCCTCTCTGTACAGAGGGTTTCAGTAACCTACTACTACTGCAAAACTAATTTCTAAACTGCATACTACTTGCAAATATAAATAGATTGTTAAAATGGCTCTACCATAACCAAATAACCAAAACACCTTCCTTTTGTTTATAAAATAGTGATTTTAGTTTGCTCTATGGAAGTCACTATTTTAAACTGACAGATAGGAAGTTTAATTAGATTAAAAGCAAAAATATTCTCAATGACTTTGAAAATCCCAATGAGTTATCAAATATAGGTACTCCTTCGTTACAACGTGGGACTGGAATTTTTATTACTCAGCAATGTGGTCACAAAGCTGATGTCGTGTCATGACTCATGTGACCGGGCTCTCTCGCCTCTTTCCAACTCCGAGGGCATCAATCATGTTAGCCGAGGGATCTGCAAAGTTGGCTCTTTTAAGACTGGTGGTGGACTTCAACTTCCAGAATTTTGAGAGTTGAAGTCCACCAGTCTTAAAACAGCCAACTTTGCAGACCCCTGTGTTTGCCCAAAGCCTGGGGCTGGGCTTTGCTCCCCCATTGGTGGAGCCCCGAGAAGCGAGGAGGGAGAAAAAGAGCTCAAAAGAGCTACATTGTTGCTAAATGTAACCGGGGAGAGCCAGCCCAGGCAATAGCAAATTAGCCGATCTCGCAGCAGGTCTGAAGTTGGGGTGGAGGGGAAGCAAAACTCGAGGCAGGGCTCTCTGACTGTTCTAATTCCCTGTGAAAACTGTTGTTGCCTCTGAAGCATTTGCTCCAGTGTTTTAAATCTTTAAGCTTCCCTTCCTTTCCCTTTTTTCTTTTCAACCTACACTGATTAGAGAATCCTGAAGTCGGGCGGCAAAGTACTACAGTAGAAAAGGTTTAGCTGGAGGAGGTTTTGATTGCGATCGCTCTGTAGTTCGTGTCCAGATACCTGCCCCACGTGCCTCTGCGCGGCAATTAGAAACTACTGCGCGCGGTATTGCAGCCGTGTGAGCGGCCGCGCAGGCGCGCACCTTAGAGGGAACAGTGGGTGGGGGAGTCCACAAACACAACAGAACAACTGTATGTCGCCATCTGTGGAGCTTCTATCTTAGGCTTACTAAGCTTTAATCCCGTGATGGCGAACCTATGGAATCTCTCTGCGGGCACGCGAGCCGTCGCCCAGCTCAGCTCCACTGTGCATGTGTGTGCACCTCCCGCCGGTTAGCTGATTTTCAGGTCTCTGCCACACATGCAGGAGACACATGGGCATGCGCAGGGGGGCGGGGAGAGTACGGGGGCGCATGCATGGGGGTGTCGGGAGCACGGGGCTTATGTGCATGCACGGGGGGGCAGGACACATTGTATTATGGGTATGGGCACGCGTGCATGCGCTGTTGTGCACGTGCTTTTGGCATGTGAGGACAAAAAGGTTAGCCATCACAGCTTTAATCCATTCTATTTCCCCCCCCTCTTTTTTACGTTTGGGCCCAAATCAGTGTTGACTCCTGATGATCGCCTGGCTACGACGTCCCTGCACTAAAATAAGGGAGGCACCACAAAGACAGTGGTTGATTTATTTCGGTTAGACAAAGGCTGTGTTCCTCGAACAAATGCTATTGAGGATATGTTATTTCCTTGTCTGTTATCTCTAAGACCCTTTCATTCAATCACTCAGTCAGTCAGTCAGCTGGAGGGGACCTTGGGGGTCTTCTAGTCCAACTCCCTGCTCAAGCAGGAGACCCTACCAGTCTCTTCTTAAAAACCTCCAGTGATGGAGCACCCACAACTTCTGAAGGCAAGCCGTTCCACTGATTAATTGTCCTTACTGTCAGGAAATTTCTCCTCAGTTCTAAGTTGCTTCTCTCCTTGATTAGTTTCCACCCGTTGCTTCCTGCTTTAGAGAATAGCTTGATTCTTCTTTGTGGCAGCCCCTGAGATACTGGAACACTGCTCTCATGTCTCCCCTAGTCCTTCTTTTCATTAAACTAGACATACCCAGTTTCTGCAATCATTCTTTATATGTTTTAGCCTCCGGTCCCCTAATCGTCTTTGTTGCTTTTCTTTTGTTCCAACAGACCATGATCAATCACAAGAAAAAGAAGCCCACCTTCAGTTGGAAAAGTCTACCCAGGAAGAAGCGGCAACTTTGGGAAAAGTTGGAGGAGACACTCTGCAAGATGGGACTCTGCAAAAGACCTTGGAGGATGACAGTAGAACAGATCATGGCCCAGGCAAGAAAGCCAAAGCGAATCCATACAAATGCGTGCAGTGTGGAGAAAGCTTTTACAAGTGGTCCCAGCTGATAATCCACGAGAGGGGTCACACCCGCGAGAAACTCTACAGCTGTCCCCAGTGTGACCAGAATTTTTCTTCCCGCCATGCCCTTCTCAGCCATGAGGCAAGCCATGTGAGCGAGAAACCGTACCAGTGCTCCGACTGCGGGAAAACCTTCCGTGAGAAAGCCTACGTTCTCCAACACAAGAGGATCCATACTGGGGAGAGGCCATACACTTGCTCCGAATGCGGGAAAAGCTTCTTCCGCAAGGGGTCCCTGATCTTGCACGAGAGAATCCACACCGGGGAGAAACTGTACAGGTGTCCAGACTGTGGGAAGAGCTTCAACCGTAAGCCGCACCTTGCCGTCCATCGGAGGATCCACACGGGGGAAAAGCCGTATGAGTGCTCTGATTGCGGAAAGACCTTCACCGTGAAATCGGCTCTCAATGTACACATGAGAACTCATTCGGAAGAGAAGCCCTACCAGTGCCCCGACTGTGGGAAAAGTTTCCGTGAGAAAGGAACGCTCAACATCCACAAACAGAGCCACACGGCGGAGAAGCCTTACCAGTGTGCCGAATGTGGGAAATGCTTCAGTTATACCGCGTCATTTCGGAGGCACAAGAAAACCCACTCAGCCGGATCAGCTCTCAAATCCTATGAGTGCCCTGAATGCGGGAAAAGCTTTGGCCGTAAGGATTACTTGATCACGCACCGGAGAATCCACACGGGTGAGAAACCTTACATGTGTTCCATATGTGGGAAGAGCTTCAATCACGGAGCAACTCTCGTTACACATAAGAGGACCCACACTGGGGAGAAGCCTTACGAGTGCTCTGAATGCGAGAAGAGCTTCAAACAGATTTCTGGCCTAATTACGCACCGGAGGATGCACACGGGCGAGAAACCCTACGAATGCCCTGACTGCGGGAAACGCTTCATCCTGAAAGCGTACCTTGATGTACACAAGAGAATTCATACAGGAGAACGGCCGTATCAGTGCTCCCATTGCGGGAAGGGGTTCTCCTGCTCCTCTTACCTTTTAAGGCACGAGAAAACCCACACGGGGGAACGCTCCCACACCTGCTCGGACTGTGGCCAAAGCTTCTACTGGAAACGCTCCCTGATCATGCACATGAGGAAGCACACAGGGGAGCAGACTCTGCACGAGTGCAAAATCTGTGGCAAAGGCTTCAGTTGGACATCCGCTTTGAACATCCACATGAGGACCCACACGGGGGAGAAACCTTACATGTGCTCAGAGTGTGGGAAAACCTTCAGCGGGAAATGGATCCTCATCCAACACAAGAGGATCCATACGGGCGAGAGACCCTACAAGTGTCCCGAGTGCGGGAAGAGCTTCCACGCAAAGTCCTCACTCTTTGCCCACAAGCGGACCCACACCGGAGAGAAGCCGCATGAGTGCACCGAGTGCGGGAAAAGCTACAGCGTGAAGGCCAACTTTGTGGCGCATATGAGGACCCACACAGGGGAGAAGCCCTACGAGTGTTCGGACTGCGGGAAAAGCTTCTACAAGAAAGACCGCCTCATGACGCACAAGAGGACCCACACAGGAGAGAAGCCCTACCAGTGCTCCGAGTGCGGGAAAGGGTTCAACTGGAAGGTGGGCCTGATCAACCACACCAGAATCCACACCGGCGAGAAACCGTATTCCTGTGCCGAGTGTGGGAAGTGCTTCCACAAAAAGGACCACCTGGCTCGCCACGAGATCATCCACACGGGAGAGAAGCCCTACTCCTGCTTCGACTGCGGGAAGAGCTTTAACCAGAAGGTTGCCCTGATTGTGCACAAGCGGACTCATACGGGAGAGAAACCCTACAAATGCTCCGAGTGCGGGAAGAGCTTCAGCTGGAAGAGGTCGCTCCTCACCCATCGGGCGGCTCACCTGGGGAAGAAGCCCTATCAGTGTTCCAAATGTACGGAGAGCTTCAGCCAGCGATCTCTTCTCGCAGAGCACGAAAGGACCCACGCAGGTGAGATCCTGTAGGACAGTGATGGGAAACTGATGGCCCTTTATGACTTGCGGACTTCAACTCCCAGAATTCCTGAGCCAGCATGCTGGGAGTTGACATCCACAAGTCACAAAAGGTTCCCCATTCCTGCTGTAGGACATCTGGTTGAAAAGAAAGCGTCTTTTTTCTTTCTTGCGGGGAAAGGAAATGGCTCATGTGCTTTCAGAAAATCTTGAGGTGAGTCCCTGCTGTTCTCGCAAAGGTGCTGTTCCAAAAGGCGCCTGGACTTTCGTGGGTTTTTTTTTCCTTGAAAATGTTTCGCTTCTCATCCAAGAAGCTCCTTCAGTTCTGACGTTTTGGAGGAGAAGTGAAATGTTTTCAAGGAACAAAATAAGAAAGTCCAGAGCAACAAAAATGATTAGGGAGTTGGAGGCTAATGCATACAAAGAACAGTTAGAGGAATTGGGTATGTCTAGTCTTACGAAAAGAAGGACTAGGGGAGACATGATAGCAGTGTTCCAATATCTCGGGCTGCCACAAAAAAGAGGGAGTCAAACTATTCTCCATGGCACCTGAGGGTAGAACAAGAAGCAATGGGTGGAAACTAATCAAGGAGAGAAGCAACTGAGAACTGAGGAGAAATTTCCTGACAGTTAGAACAATTAATCGGTGGAACAGAAGTTGCCTCCAGAAGTTGTGAATGCCCCAACACTGGAAGTCTTTAAGAAGATGTTGGATAGCCATTTGTCTGAAACGGTATAGGGTTTCCTGCCTGAGTAGGGAATTGGACTAGAAGACCTCCAAGGTTCCCCTTCCAACTCTCTTATAAGGGAAAGAAATATTCAGATTGAGTGTCTAATGAAAAGGAGTAGAGGGAGTTAAACTATTCTCCAAGGCACCTGAGGGTAGGACAAGAAGCAATGGGTGGAAACTAATCAAGGAGAGAAGCAACTTAGAACAGAGGAGAAATTTCCTGTTAGAACAATTAATCGTTGGAACAACTTGCCTGTAGATGTTATGAAAGCTCCATGGTTGGCACAACCAGGACCCAAATGATTGAGAATCTCCATAGACATAAAATCTCCTGGTGTTCTGGTTAATCAGTTTTCTAGGAGCACCAGGATAAGCGGCAACTGAATCTCGTGCTTGTTTAAAGAATTGCCAATGCTGTGGTCCTCAGCCTGGACAGACTTCAGGTGGCCAAATCTGACTGCTGCTGAAAATTCCCCCCAGATCCTCAGCCTTGTGCTGTGGGACACGGTGAGAAATTAAATCAGTAGCATCCACCATCCGACTTATTCTGATCTGGCAAAAGTCACCATTTCCCTTGACTAAGAATCCCTTTGCAATACGGAGGGTAGGAAAAATTGGGAAAGATTCCCGCCTCAACAACCCAAAGGAGCCGAGTAACGCTTGGCTTGTGAGGTGTAAAAAGAGAGCAATTAATTGTTTCCCCCCCCCCCTTCAAAAAGCCCTTAGATAGATGAGATAGAAAGGGAGAATCTGGCAGGGGGCGGATTTGTGAGTTCAGTCTGGTTTCCAAACAGTTTAAGTGGAGTTCACGGGAAGGAGGGGATGCTGTACCAACAGCATCTTCCTCTCCCCTTCTATAAAATACTGCTTGGGGCTCAAAAGGTGCCGACTCAAAGGGCACAGTGGGAGAGGGCTATAGAAGAGGATGGGAGATGAGCCAAGTGTCATTTCCAACTTCTTCAGCTAGGTCTACATAGCCCCAGGTCTTCACAGCCTTCCAGATCTCTGTGGTAGATGCTGCTGTGGAGAAGGCCCATTTTTCAGGGCCCACCCAGTGAGAGGACCTGGAGCCCTCCACCCTGTCTGATCTGGTGGGATGGGCAGATACCCTTAGGGAAATAGAGAGGGCTCCCACAAGCAACCTGGCCCCCTGCAACATACCGCTTCTCTCCATCCGAATTTCCCACAGCCGCGTGTCAATGGTTTGTGGCAATGACTTCAGGAGAGCTGCAGATGGGACAACTGGTGTGCAAAAGGTCGCTGAGCCCACAGACGGAAAAGGGGTGTGGGAAGCATATCAGATAGTTTTCCAGAGAGTACAAAGCGAGGAGGGGACAAATATATAAAAATGGCTGTGTGTGTGTATGTTCCAGCATAACTCTGGAACACCTTGAACAATTTCAACCAAACTTGGTACACAGATGACTTACTCTCTGGAGAAAAATACTGTGGGGGTAAGATACCCCTAACACCCCTCGGAGTGCGTGTTCTGTTAAGATGCAGCCTGTTGTGTCTTTAAAATGGATTCTACTGTACTGCCGTAAAATAGATTCTACTGTACAGCGCAGTGGAGTTGCTATGGCAACGGCTTCATAGTACTCCACAAGGGGGCTCCCTCTGGTAAAGGGGAAAATCCACCTTTAGAAATTATGTTTGGTCCGGACATTTCTCCCCTATAAATAAATACCCGGGGAACGCCAGGTTATCAGCTAGTTTATTTATAAAAAGGGTTGATTTATTTATAAAATTGAATGATTGATTTGTTTATAAAATTGATTGCTTACAAAATTGATTGATTGATTTATAAAATCAATTGGCTGCCCATCTTACCATAGGGTAACTCTGGGCAGCTAACAGTCATCCAAGTGTAATTAAACGTAATTAAATTAAAACCAAACATTGTAGCTTTTAGGACACCGTGTGGTGGACGGGGTCGGAGTGGAGGGAGGTGGGATCCGTTGTTGCTTTACCAACCTCCTCTGCTGTGCTGTTCCCCCACTGAGGGCCGAGGCCAATTGGCAGAGCCAGGTGTTCAGGCCCTTACGAAAAGAGAAGAGGGTCAGGGCCAACTTCAGATCGGGGAGGACAAGGTGTTCTAGCGGGCAGAGAAGGATCATCCTGGATCATCCCGCCAGCCAGAATAATCGGGCTGAGGGAGCCCGCAGCACGCCTTCTCTGCCGGCAGTAGCGAGACAGGCCAATGCCAGTGGGGTGAGAAGGTCCCTTCATATTTTCAGCCTTGCCTGATGCTAACTTCAGAACGTAGAGAGAGGTAGCAGACTTGGTTGAACTTCTTGGCTTCTTGCCTAAACCGCCTTGCAGGGCTGACCCCCTGTGTAACGCCCACATCTTCCAGCTCCTCCCATCACACCCACAATTGTCACCGACGCAGAAGTCCTGTAAGTGGTTAAAACATCCCGCTGAATTAACTTTCTGAAATTCACAGAGCTTGTCGTCGGGCCGCCGGAACTCTCCATGGAAGAAATCACCACTGCTGTGGTAAGGGGAGAAAAAAATCTCTCTCTCTCTCTCTTTTAGTGTCTCTCTACCCAAACCTTCCCAGCTACCCTGGGGGGAAAAATCTCAGTGAAAATTGATCGTAATGTTCTGCGGCTACTCAGAGAGGTTGGGTGGGTTTCTGGGGTTGTGTATATGACTTACAAAGCAGCTTGATCTGAAATTGAAACCCAAAGCTGAATCTGAGAGAACACTTAATGTGTTGGGTTGGGTTGTGTGTCTCCAGCCCCACTTGCGTAGCTTTGGAAGGGTTCTGCAGTTACGGGTTTTCCAATGTGGGTTTAGTTTTATAACCATATATTTCTCTTTTTTTGCACTGACCACCCCACACCCCCACCCCTTCAGATGAGCCTGGACTGCAATACAATTATTTTGACCACAGCTGTATAGCAACAAATTGTCAAAAAGGTAAGTGAAGTTGAGAAAAAAGAAGGGCAGGATGGTACAGTTAGTGTCCTGGGTCAGGAAGGGGAATCATTGGTTCGTGCACTGGTAAGATGGCAGTGTTATTCATACTCCAATCCTTTCCTTTACCTTCAGTGATTCATAAAGAATTTTTTTTAATAAACACAAACAGACAAGACACACAAACACAATCCCCCCCCCCAAAAAAACCATCTTCCATAACAAATTGTAGAAAGTGTGTCGATTGGTTACAAAAACTTCTGTGCATCCCTTCCACAGTCATCACCTAGAATTCATATCAAATCATATATTTTAAATCAAGTATATATATATATATATATATATATATATATATATATATATATATATATATATATATATATATATATATATATATATATATATATATATACTTAAAGTCATCATACTTCAACCTTCATTTGACTATAATTGTTTTTACATCCTTTTATATGAGATATTCCAAATTTAAAGCAAAACCACATAATGGCATTCCATTAGCTCTTCCCAATATCATCCAGTAACATTACATCTTTATAACACGTTCTATATAAAAATTGGTTATATTTAATAACAGAGTTTCTAAAACTTTCGTACTCACCATTTGCAATTTATATCAAATTTCCTCTTATCAAACCAATATATATATGTATGTGTTTGTGTGTGTGTGTGTGTGTGTTGTATTTGTGCTGATAAATAAATAAAGGGAGACTAGTATAGATCTATTTCAAGCTATTTAGCTCTCATCAGCTAGCCATACCCTTACTGGGATTAGAACCAGTAAGGGTATGGCTAGCTGACGAGAGCTAAATAGCTTGAAATAGGTCTATACTAGTCTCCCTTTATTTATTTATCAGCACAAATACAACACAAATGTAACAAAGGCAACAGTAAAAATATTGGGTTTCTGTCTGGATGGTCTCTTGTGATGAGCCGATGGACAGAGAGTGGAAGCAGTGAGCTTCCTCCCATATTTGGGCATACCACGGGTTGTAACACTTAATACATACATACATACATACATACATACATACATACATACATGCATTATTATCATTAATCAATTAATTATTTAACTGTATTCATTATCACTTCATTTTATACGTAATGCTCTAAATTTAACTAAATTTGACTTAATTTTTTATTATAAACTTTCATTACATCAACCTGTGTCTTTCCAGTAATAGTGCAGTCTTATGTCTCTTGCCATTTGTGGCATTAGTATTCTGATTATTTCCTTAATAAGTTTTGTATGGACTTTTCTTCGCAACGTATTGCTTGTTGCATATCTTGTATAAGCTTGAAACCCTCCATCTGCTTCTTCGATCAGCTTATCTTTGGTTATCACTAGTGCTTCTGACAAAGTTTCTCTCCTTAGTTCCATCAATTCTTCTCTCTTTTCTTCTTCTATACTTTGAGATCTGGGGTAGAGCTCCAGTCCATCTATCTCCCCTTTCCATATTTCAGTCTTTCCATTTCCAACCACGCTCAGTTCACTGTCAGTATCAACAATTTTTTCTTCTCTTTGTTTATTTTTTCTTTCAATTTTTAGAACTCTGACCTCCACTTTCTTCATTTGATGAACATCCTCGATTTTTCCATCAAATTTTGCTGTTCTAGGATCCATGTTCTCCAATCTCTTCTCAATTCTCTCTGTTACTTCTAATAATTTTTGAATTTCAAACATAATCTTTTGCAATGTTAAGGTTTCTTTTTCATGTTGCGCCATTCTTCCGCCTTGTAAACACTGCCACTCTGGCATTCAAAACTTTTTATTAAATTTAAAGCAAGTTCATTTATAATCTTTCAAAACAAGGCTTTGTTTTCACTCTACTCCAGCTGCCAATGAAGCTCCCGAAAAGCACCTGTATAAACAACCCATGCTCTTCTCACTATCACTCTCTGTAAACAAGCTGAGGAACCTTGAAATGCAAAATCAAATGATCAAAGAGAAAGAAGAATAAACAACATTTCCGAGCTTTCCAAGCCTCCAGCCTCCAAGGGGCAGTTACTTCCTTTCCCTCTGTTATTACAGCCCTCTTTGTATTCCTTTTATATCTTCTTTATATTCCAGGCTTAAAGAAAACAAAATTCTTAAATGGAGGAAAAAAAAAAAACCCTCTCCAAACCAGCATTATAAAAATAATGAAAATGATTTTAATCCATAGATATAAAAAAAGAATATAAAAAGTAGTAAAAGAAAAACTAATCCGTTCAATTTAAAAAATAGGAAACATTTGCAAAAGTTCCATCTGTAAAAAAATTTTTTTTAAAAAGGATAACACACTGTCTAATGTAGCTTAATTTCGTGGCTTGTTCTCTTCTGTTTTCAAATTTAATTTAACTTTAATTTTTTTTTGGGGGGGGGAATCTCTTTTATAATAATAAGATTTTCTCACCAAATGGATACACTTTCTCTTTCCGTTTTCCTCCCATTGCGGAGCTGTCCCAACTTCAGCACTTCAATGGCTGCGCTTCTGTCGCCGGCAAAAAGACATTCTCCTGGATCAATCAGGGACTTTGCGGTGTCACTGAGATCAGCAGGATGTACTCTTCTCTATCACTGTCTCTTCGGGATGGTTTAGGTCCAAAAGGACCGTCCAGCGGTAAAAGTATTGACTTCAATCTTGGAGCTCCAAGATCACACGTTGTCTTGTTGCGATGTCAGCTCCTCCTTTCCCAATAAATTCATTTACTGTAGTCCTCAACATATAAAATAAGTCTTATATTAATTTTTGCTCCAAAAGACGTATTAGGGCTTATTTTCCAAATAGGTCTTATTTTTAGGGAAATATTAAATGCATCCATCTGGTTCACGATCTTAATGGGGGCTTATTTTGGGAGATGGGGCTTATATTACAAGCCATCCTGGGGGAAAAATCATGCTAGGGCTTATTTTGGGGTAAACACGGTACCACTGGTCATTTAATGACCATTCGGAATTACATCAGCCTCCCCAAAGGGTGCTTTATGGCCCCTAAAGCAGAGCTCCCTAAGAACCTCTCTGGCTTTGCAGACCGACGGCCGAGGGAAGAGGAAATGATTCTATGTGAGCGGAAGGCACTCGTACGCCTGCCGCTTGCGTGGCCCAGTTCCAAACAGCTGCAGCCAGTACTGGCCCACAGCCAAAACACTTTTGGCTGTCATAAAATGTGCCATCTCCCACCCCATGGTCACAATTCAGGTGCTTGCCAATCAGTCTGCATTTATAACTAGTGGCAGCATCCCATGGAAGTATCCCATAGTCACATGATCACATTCTGGGTATTTGGCAACCAACCCAGATTTTCGACCATCGCAATATCCCGTAGTCGTGGGATCACAATTTACTATCTCCCCTGCTGGCTTCCCGCAAGCAAAGTCAATGGGGAAGCCAGCGGAAAGTCGGAAGCTGTGGTCACAGGAGGGCCTACACTTAATGACCCTCGGTGATTTGTTTAACAACAGTAACCAGAGACTGACAAGTGACAGAGTGGTTACTCACTTTGCTCTCTAATATCACATTGTAGGTAGTCCTCAACTTAACAACAGCTCATTGAGTGACGGTTCAAACATACAACAGCACTGAAAATGGTGACCTATGACCATTTTTCACACTTGTGACCCTTTTCGCATCCCCGTGGTCATGTGATTTACATTCAGATGCTTGACAGCTGACTCACATTGATGACGGTTGCAGTGCCCCGAGGTCACGCCATCTCCTTTTGCGACCTTCCGATAACTAAAGTCAATGAGGAAGCCAGATTCACTTAACAACCAGGTTACTAATTGAACAACTGCAGTGATTCACTTAACAGAGGCGGCAAGAAAAGTCGTAAAATAGGGCAAAACTCGCTTCACAAATTTCTCACTTAGGAACATAAATTTGGGGTTATAAGTTGAGGACTACCTGTACTTGGCGATGGAAATTCCATTCTCCATTACCGTCGTTAAGCGAGGACTGCCTGCAATTTGAAAAAAACTTCTTGAATAATCCCCCTCACCTATGTTCTGTGTTACACACACACACATACATACACACACACACACACACACACAATATACAGTATGTAATGCTCTTTCTGTCAATTTCAAGAAATTGAAAGAAAAATAGTTGACTTTTAAATAAAAGCAGTGCAGTTGTCATAGTGGATATTTCTTTAGATTTCATTTCTAATTTTCAATTGACCTCACATGGACTGGACCGCCAAAATGCCAGATGCGTAAAATTACCAGGTCGGATCTAATGTTCCTACCCCTCATTTTAGACTCTTATTTTTTTACATGGCGTTTTGTTTCATATCTTTTAGCTTTTTGTGGCAATAGTAATCTTAGACTCTGGTGCATCTTCTAATGCTTGTTAAGTAACTGCACCCCATCCCCCTTTTTTGCTGGTCTACAGCCACCATAAAAATTTGATTTGATTTGGGGATAAAGAGATTCTAGCAATCATCTCGTTTGTACAAATGACGCTTGCACATAATTCTTTTAGTAAATTGGAAGTTTCACAGAATTCTCTACATAGATTTTTCTAATCCATCAACGGTCTTATTTTGATATTTTTTTTAAAGGATCCTGGACTCAGCCAACTTACCAAACCGAACAGAAAACTCTTCAAATAAGCTCTTCCAAATGTTTTCTTTCAAGAAACTCATCCTTTTCCTTCTGAGGACATCAAGATGGCTGCACTTCCCTCAAAACCAATTCCCCTCTTCATCTTTTTTTCAGCACAAAGTCCTTAGTGCAGTGTTTCTCAACCTTGTCAACTTGAAGATGTCTGGACTTCAACTCCCAGAATTCCCCAGCCAGCATTTGCTGGCTGGGGAATTCTGGGAGTTGAAGTCCAGATATCTTCAAGTTGACACGGTTGAGAAACGCTGCCTTAGTGGATGTGGGGGTCCCATCTCCCCAAACATTATCATGCTGACTGCTTCTCTCTGCTTGCGTCCTCTGAATAACATAGATCTAAATGAAATTCTGTAAAATAAAAGGACTATATTATACTGTGCACTTGCAATTTTTTCCTCCCCACCCCCACCCCCCAATTTTTGGAGATTGTACTATTAAATATCTGAATTTACATGACACGCAATGGTGACAGATTTAATCCATTTTTATTTTAACAGTGGGGCTCACTCAATATTTCCCCAATCCTCTTGGGCCTGATGGTTTGTGTACGACCAGATCTTGAGGGAGTGTCAGAAAGTCAAAAAGGATGAAGCCAGCCTTATTTATTTTTACTGAGGCCCAGTATTCTTCAGTATCTTCATAAATGATTAGATGAGGGAACAGAAGAGGAACTCATCAAATTTGCAGATGACACTAAGCTGGCAGGAATAGCCAACACCCCAGAAGGCAAACTCAGGATCCCGAAGGATCCCGACAAGACCTGAAAATGGCCTTATCTAACAAAATGAAATCCAACAAACACAGGGACCAAAAATATATTGTTCTTTTTTATTTTAAACTAGTACTAAAGAGAAGTTAGCATGCCTTAGTCCAGCATTTTGTTTCTCACAGCAGCCAACTATATTCTTCTGGGATGCTCTCAAAGGGGAGATGAGGGCATATCTATCTTCTGCCATTGTGTGGAATTTGGAGGCATGATGTCCCTGGTCTAGAGATTTCCTTTTTTATCATTTAAAGCCTAGAAATTTAAACAGAGCCAATGAACATGTAAGGATCAGATGATTAGGTGATGACAGGGGATCTAAAAATTGTTCCATCAATCAAAGACAAAATTACAAGAGAGGGACACCACGGAGGGTCATGGAAAGTTTCAATGGAAACGGAAGCTGCCCCACTAGAGGAATCCACATTTCTGACAGCTGAACAGTACACAGTATTCAGACTTTGTTCCAGTGCAAGTTACAGCTAGTCCTTGATTTACGAACATAATTGAGCCCCAAATTCCTGTTGTTAAGTGAGACATTTTTGAAGTGAGTTTTCCCTATGGGTGAAATTCAGCAGGTTCTGGCAGGTACTAGAGAACCAGTATCAGAAATTTTGAGTAGTTCGGAGAACCAGCAAATACCACGTCTGGCTGGCCCCAGAGTGGGGTGGGAATGGGGGTTTTGCTGTATACTTCCCTGTTCTGACCCCCCTCGTCCCACACCAACACACACTCCGAGCCAAAGATAAGTTACGGCATTTAATTAACAGACAGGTCCTTGGCAGCAAACCGGCACAGACACGCTTGGGCAGCAATCCAGCACAGATAAGCCGTGGCAGCAATCCAGCCTGCCAAGATCACAATAATGTTCTCCAACGTTCGTTCCTGTGTTGACTTCTGCAAAAGGGGCGTGTGCACAAGCATTCCTTTTATAGTCTGGAGAGGAGCCTAATGACCACCACCTGAGTGCAATTACCTCCTGTAATTGCATAATTTTCCTGATGCCTAGTAGCTCTTCGATGGCGTGCATCCAGGAACAACTTACTAGTGGCCTCCGGCTCACTCTCCCTTGTCTCCTCCCCACTGGTCCAAGGCTCAGGTGCCTCCTGGTAGCCAACCAGCCTCTCCGCATCCTGCTCAGAGTCGGAACACTGTCCAGGGTCCTCCACATCCTCCAAAGCCGACTCATAGGGCCCCTCGCTGTCAGAGTCTGGTGGCAGCTCCAACGGCTCCTGCTGGGCCACAACACTTCCCCTGCCATGCCCACCAAGCCAAGCCCAAAGAACTGGTAGTAAAAAATTTTGAATTTCACCACTGAGTTATTCCCATGCACTGAAAGCACTAATACTAGTTTGTTTTATGAAGACAACAAAAATGCCCAAATCTCTACAATCGCAAATTCAATGAGAAGCTCCCCTTCCTTGACACCATCATCCTCTTTTTAAAAAAATCCAATTAAATGGTCTGAGCTGTAGTGAAAGCCAATTATAGAGGGAGGTGTTCAGGTAGTCCTTGACTTACAACCACAATTGAGTCCCACATTTCCATTGCTATGTGATAAGTCTGTGAAATGAACGTTGCCCCTATTTTGTGACTTTTCTTCCCACGGTTATTAAGTGAATCACTGCCGTTGTTAAGCCAGCAACACGACTGTAAAGTCAATCTGGCTTCCCCCTTGGCTTTGCTTGTCGGAAAGTCGCAAAAGGGGATCGCACGATCCCGGGACACTTTCAACCGTCATGAATGTGAGTCAGTTGCCAAGCCTCTTGATCACGTGACACTGGAGATGCTGCAACTGTTGGGTGTGAAAAATGATTGTAAGTCACTTTTTCTGCAACCAGAAATCGCTGCCGGAGCCTCCCTGTCACGCCAGGTTGACAAAGGGGGCACAGAGAGTGTCCCCACCTGTCAAGGAAAGAAACAATGGAGGGAAACTAATCAAGGAGAGAAGCAACTTTCTAACACTAAGGACAACAAGTGGAACAACTTGACACCAGAAGTTATCGATGCTCCATCACCAGAGGTTTTTAAGAAGAGATTGGACAAGCATTTGTCTGAAATGGTATATAGGACCTCCTGCTTGAGCAGGGGGCTGGACTAGAAGACCTCCAAGGTCTCTTCCAGCTCTATTCTGATGAATAGAATAGGAGCTGGAAGGGATCTTGGAGATTGATTGATTGATTGATTGGAATCATATCTTTCCGAGACCAGTTCCCTGCAATTGGTCTCGCTGCAACGGTCCCGCCTCCTCTCCCGCTGCAGCTGCTGCATTTCTTCAAACTCGGAGATTCCACTTTGTTTTTTTCCAAAGGCTCGAAAAGGGGCCGGACCGGAAAGTGCTAATTCCTCCCCCCTCCCCCCCCCAAGTCTTCACTAGGAATCGCAGCATCGCTGATCGCTCGTTTTAACCCTTAAAGAACCGGGAAGTTGGAGACCAGTGCCAAGACTGCTTGCTTGGATATGTTCCCGGTCGATCTCATTAGCAGCCTTTTCCATTCAGTAGCCTAACACTACTGTAGGAAGTTCTCACCCAGCCCTCTCCCAGAGAAAAATAAAATATCCTAGGGAATATTGAAAAGGCAGAATATTTCTCTGGATGTGAAAAGGAAGAAACATGTTTTAAAAGACAGAATAGCTGCCTGCAGCTTTCTGCCCATCCCCCTTTGTTAATGAGCCATTAAAGCCTGAGCCAGTCCACTTTACATAATAAAGAGTTCTCCCCTTCAGCTCCAGAGTGATGGTATTAAGGCGTGATAATATTGGCCCTTTACCCAACTCGCCACATGGCATCTGGGAACTCAACCAAACCTGGGTTCAAAACGCAGCCTAGAGAGTTGCCCCTGCATCGCCCCATGGGAGTCTGACAACCAATCAGAATACAAGATCAAGATCAAAGGCCAGAGAGGGCATAAAACCAGGGACTCAGCTTCTCTCCTTTCCCTTCCTTTCTCTTCTCCACCAACATTGAAGCCTGTGATCACCTTTTCTGTTCAGGAGCTCAAGCCATGTGGTCGTGTCCACCATTAAAACCATCTTTCCAAGCAGTCTCCATGTCTCCAGTGTCTTTTTCCCCACTTGGAGCTGAACCCAGAAGGATATTTCTTCCAACACTAAAGCTGCCAATTTACGGGCGGTGGGGTGGAATTGCAGTTTCCTATTAAAAGTAAACACTTTCTGGCAGTATCCAAAATTAAATCTATGCTTAGATGTATAATTTGGGGTGCTGCCCAAATCTGAAATGGTACAGGGATTCCTGCTTGAGCAGGGGACTGGACTAGAAGATCTCCAAGGTCCCTTCCAGCTCTATTCTGATTCTGATGCCTGTTCCTGGGACACTGCAGCCATCAAAAATACATGCTGGTTGCCAAGTGTCCAAATTTCGATCCTGTGTGGCCCCAGGGATGATGCCGCAAGGGTTTTAGGCGTGAAAAGTGGTTGTGAGCCCCTTTTTTCACTGTAACTTCAAACAGTCACTAAATGAATGTTTGTAAATCGAGGACTTCCTGTATACTGGATAAAGGCTGTGTGATTTCTTTATTCCACCCTTCTCCCAAGTTTGCAAATTGAAAACGTCATCCAAAAAGCAGAAGAAAGAATGTTCTTTCTGTGCCAATTCATGAAGCTGAAACTGCCCAAAGAGCTGCTGATTCTGTTCTTCAGAGGAATCATTGAGTCTCTCATGTGCATCTCCATAACTGCCTGGTTTGGCTCTGCAGCCCAACAAGAGAGACACAGACTTCAGAGGAGAATAAGAAGTGCAGAAAAAACAATGGCTGCCAACCTGCCTTCCATGGAGGACCCGTAAACTGCACGAGTCAAAAAGAGGGCTGTGAAAATATCTACAGACCCCTCACATCCTGGACAGAAATTGTTTCAACTTCTACCCTCAAAACGACACAATAGGGCACTGCACACCAGAACAACTCGACACAACGAGAGTTTTTTCCCCAAATAGCAATAGCAATAGCAGTTAGACTTATATACCGCTTCATAGGGCTTTCAGCCCTCTCTAAGCGGTTTACAGAGTCAGCATATTGCCCCCAACAACAATCCAGGTCCTCATTTTACCTACCTCGGAAGGATGGAAGGCTGAGTCAACCTTGAGACGGTGAGATTTGAACAGCCGAACTGCTGAACTGCAGTCAGCTGAAGTAGCCTGCAGTGCTGTATTTAACCACTGAGCCACCTCAGCTCTTCACTCTGCTAAACAAATAATTCCCTCAACTGTCAAATTATCTACTAAGACTGTATTACTATTCTTCTTCTCTTCCTTCCTAGTACCTATCTCTTCCCACTTATGACTATAACGATGTTACTTGTATCTTTACAATTTATATTGTTTTATTGTTTCCTAGTCTGATTTGATTGCCTATGACTATCACCAAGTGCTGTGTCTTTTTATTCTTGAATCTCAGAGGTGGGTTCCTACCAGTTTGCACCTATTCGATAGAACCGGTTCGTCAAATCTACCGAACCAGTTAGAAGAGGTTTCACCAGTGGACCCGGAAAGCAGGCCACACCTACAGAAGAGGTTCCAAAAATTTTTTGAAACCCACCACTGCTACACACACACACACATAGAGAAAGAGAAAGAAAGGAAGAAAGAAAGAAAGAAAGAAAGAAAGAAAAAAGAAAGAAAAAGTGAGAGATGAAAAAAAGAAAAAAGGGACAGAGAGACAAAAGGAAGGAAGGAAGGAGAGAGAGAGAGAGAGAGAGAGAGAGAGAGAGAGAGAGAGAGAGAGAGAACACATGGCTGGCAAGCCACGCCCACCAGATCACTGCGTGGGCAAGCCACTCCCACAAAGGAGGCCACACCCACAGAGTAAGTTCCACATTTTTTTTAAAACCCACCACTGTTCTTGATGAATGTATTGTAATTCTTACGTACACTGAGAGTATAATGCACCGAAGGCAAATTCCTTGTGTGTCCCAATCACACTTGGCCAATAAAGAATTCTAATTCTATTCTATTCTCACTAACTTCCCCCATCCCCAAATGCCTCCTTTGGCTCAAGAGCGGGGAAAAGGCTTGGACCCTTGAATTTTGCTGTCTCCCCACCCCACCCCCCCTATTTATTTCCCTCCTCCCCCTCCCTCTCGAATCCCTTTCCTCTCTAGGCAAGGAGAACTCTCTCAGTTCAAAGACCACCGTGCCAGAAGAATGGAGCCACCGAGATGAAATGGCTAGAGAGGAGGGATTAAGGGGGTGGTGGATAATAAATCAAAGGGATGCGGGGGGGGGGGGAGTGTCTCTTCCTGTCCAGCCCACTAGCAAAGTATTAAAGCAAAGTGAGCCTTGGCTTTGGCTGGAACAGAGAAGGCGGACCTGTAAGTCCAGGGCGGGCAGAGCGGGAGCGTGCATGGAACTATAATGCAAATTTAACAACACGGAAAGTTTGTTTGATTGTCTGGTCGATTGTGATTGATTGATGTTCCCTCCCAGTTCTCCAGAGTTGCTTTGCAATGCATGAGGATTGGGGCAGGTTCGTTGTTCGGCACCACGTGCATGAAGACAGCAGCAGCCTCGGGGAATTCCCTTTGAAATGGTGGCTAACCAAGTTGCTAGTCCTTATGGATGGGAATCTCGGTTCAAGTGGGCGTGCGCAACGCTCTGCAGCTGAGGAGCGTGTTTACGTGTGGCTGGCTTTGATGGGGTTTCACCGTTGTTTTCCATCCCCTTGCTGGGATATTGTAGGTTTTTTTTTAATAGTTCCTTCTGCAGGTTATACTTGGAGGATACTTGGTGCAAAATGTAAGGGCATGCTGAATTCAACTTACTACCAATTGTTTAGTCACTGTTCCAAGTTACCAAGTGACTCATTATCATTTTTCACACTTACGACCATTGCCGCATCTCAGTGGACAAGTGATGAAAATTCAAACACTTGGGAACTGACTCACATTTATGACGATGTCAGTGTCCCCGGGGAATCACATAATCCCCTTTTGCAACCTTCTGAAAAGCAAAGTCCGCAGGGAAACTGGATTCATTTCAAAACCATCAACTTACTAATTTAACTGTAGGGATTCACTTAACAACTGTGGCAAGAGAGGTCGTAAAATGGGGCAAAAGTCACTTAGCAATTGTTTTTGCTTAACAACAGTATTTTGGGGCTCAATTGTGGTTGTAAATCGAGGATTACCTGTAATTGCTATTTATATATTTTAGGTTTCTTAAACATTCGTAGTGGGATTTTCACCTAGCCCAGTGGGTCTCAACCTTCCTAATGTCGCGACCCTTTAATACAGTTCCTCATGTTGTGGTGACCCCCAGCCATAAAATTATTTTATGTTTTCCGTGAAAATATGTGTTTTCCGATGGTCTTAGGTGACCCCTGTGAAAGGGTCATTCGACCCCCAAATGGGTCCCGACCCACAAGTTGAGAATCACTCACTTAGCCCAATGTGAGTTTTTGTTGCAAAAATACTTTTAAGCTTGTGTGAATCTATGAATCTCAGGGAATCGTCCCAGGTTTCTTACAGGGATGATCCTATTTGGGCTCTGATTCTCCTAGTGATCAGCACCCGACATTCCTATTGGAAGCGACTTAAAGAAATCCATCCTAGGATTAAAATGAAGCTGCAGATACAAACCTCACCATGTTAAAAACAGTATTAATCTCCTCTGTGGATTTTGCTTGGAGACAAAAAAATTGCATTAAAAAGTGCAAAGAAGAACAACTAAGATGATTAAAAGCCCGTAGACTAAAACATAGGAAGAATATTTGCAGAATATTGAAGAATATTCAGGTTTGGCTAGTCTAGAGAAAAGAAGGACTAGTAAGGATATGATAGCAGCAGTCCAGTATTTGAGAGATTGCCACAAGAAAGAGAGGGTTAATTTATTTTCTAAAGCACCTGAAGGCAGGACAGGAAACTGGATGGAAACTAATCAAGGAGAGAAGCAACCTGGAATTAAGGAGAAACTTCCTAACAGTGAGGACAATTAACCAGTGGAACAGCTTGCCTCCAGAAGTTGTGGGAGCTCCATCACTGGAGGTTTTTAAGAAGAGATTGACTGGACAGTTATTTATGTCAGGCCTGCAATTATATTCCTTTTAGAATTTTGGCCTGCCACACTTTCTCTTATTTCAATATGCTGTTTCATTAGTATAGTCGATGGGAGGGGGGAATTGATAGGAGTAGGATTGTGGAATGTATTGTTTTAATTCTTTACTAGAAGCCAAGGTCATCTTTTGTCTCTGCACTTTTACACCTGACCGGAAGCAGCTGGGTGGAGATGCCAGCGTGAAAGAAGAAGATTGGACCATGTGATGGATTGTGGGTGTGGGGACAAGATCATGAACTTTTAACTGGGTGGGATTCTGATGTAATTTCCAGAATTGGGATTAACACAGATGTGCTAAGATGTCTGCTTGATTAAATTGGAACTTTAAGGATCATTTTGCCTTTGGACTCTGATCTAATTCTACGTGATACTTGGAACGCTGACAATTTATCTGAAATTGAATAGGGCAGTATGGAGAATCTTTTCGGCAAAAAGGGAGCCCTTCGCGTGCGCTCATTTGGGCCATGACTAGGAAGAGGAGCTGCCCAGGTGGCATGTGCACACCAGAAAATGAACTTCTGGTTTCCGGCGTACACATGCGCACCGCCCAGCAAGTCTTCCAATTTCTGGCGTGCATGCCAATCCGCTGAAAACAGAAGACCAGCTCTTCCGGTTTCCGGCACTGCCGATGCGCAAAGTACAGCTGATCGTCGTGTTGACATGCGTGACCGGAACCTGAAAGAGGAACAGGTGATGCCACACATGCCAGGTGACATGGCCCATGTGCCACTTTGGGCCCAAGGGCCATAGGTTCGCCATCACGGGTATAGGGTCTCCTACAGGAGCAGAGCGCTGGGCTGGAAGACCTCCAAGGTCCCTTCCAGCTCTCTCCTGATTCTGATATGTTAGAACGGTGTTTCTCCACTTTCGCAACTTCAAGATGTGTGGACTTCAACTCCCAGAATTCCCCAGCCATCTTGAAGTTGCCAGTGTTGAGAAACACTGTGTCATGTTTCATGGATCATGGAGAGGAAGCGCGAAACAAATCTATAGCATTTCCCTCCCCAGAGGCAGCCAAAGATGTTGACAAGACACAGAAGTGATCTTACAAGAGAAAAGGCAGCAATTTGGGGACCTTAAACTTATTGCTTTATTTCTTTTCCTCCTAACAGAAACATTACTTGGTGGAAGAAAAATAAATCCCGATCTGTGCCACCTGCCTTGGTCCACCCATCCAAAATCACAAAGAACTCGCTGAATTTCTTCAGTATCTTTTTTTCCCCATCAGGCCAAATTCTGCAGTCCAGACCCTTTGTCCACTTGGTAACCAGCTCTAGGAAAGAAAATGTCCACCAAGCAGAACAAGAGGTCAGCGCCACATTCAGAGCGCAAGGTGACAACCGCCATCAAAACGGAGAAACAAGAATGGCCTGGAATTCAGTCTTCCAGCAGGGAAGCAGGCTTCCCTCGAGTCCTGCAGGTGGGGACCATTGGGGAGTACCTGAAAAAGAACCCACCCCAGGAACCGGAGAAGGGGCTGTCCGGATGCTGGGAGGCTCAATGGCAGGCATTCCTGCACACCATGCAATCCTCACGTTCCGGGTGGGGAAATGTGGAGCCACCGGAGGCCATGCCACGAGACAATATTCCCGATTTTCCCCCCTCTGTGGAGCAAGAGGGCTGCCCAGCAGCCAAAGAGCAGAGGGCGAGGCAGTCATCCCAGCCTGCTGGGAAGAAGGCAGAGTCCCGTAGCCGGGAGAGCGATGGAGACAGCAGGAAGCTTAAGAAAAAAAGAGAGGAAGCTCTGAAGGAGGAAGCAGGAAGTGCGGAATTAGAACGCCAGCACTTCCGCCAGTTCCGCTACCAGGAAGCTGAGGGTCCCCGCGAGGCTCTTTGCCGACTAGGTTACCTTTGCCGTCAGTGGCTGAAGCCGGAGAAGCACACCAAAGAACATATCCTGGATCTGTTGATCCTGGAGCACTTCCTGACCATCCTGCCCCCCGAGATGCAGAGTTGGGTGAAGAGAAGGCACCCCGAGACTTGTTCCCAAGCAGCCGCCCTGGCCGAGGAGTTCCTGCTGAAGCAGCAGGAAAATAAGAGGCAGATGCAGACGGTAAGAGCTGAAACTCCGGTCGCAGCAAACCAGGGAGAGGTCGGTAAAAAGAGGAGGAAGATTTTGTAGTCCTCGACTTACAACAGTTTCATTTAGTGACCAATTGAAACTACAGAGCCGTGTTACAAGTGCCTTAGGACCATTGTTCACATGACAGCATTCCCAGGGTCACATGATCAAAACCCGGGTGGTTGGCAACTGACTCATTCTTACGACAGTGTCCTGGGGTCGTGTGATCCCCTTTTGCGATAAGCAGAGTCAATGGGGAAGCCAGATTCACTTAACTGTCTTACTAACGTGACAGCTGCAGTGATTCACTTAATCACTGTGGCAAGAAAGGTGGTTAAATGAGGTAAAAATTCACTTAGCAACTGTCATGTTTAGAAATGGAAATTTGGGGTTCAGTTGTGCAATTGTACAATTAAAATCGAGCACTTCCCTATATAATTGGCTTGGGCTACAATATAGCAATAGCAGTTAGACTTATATACCGCTTCATAGGGCTTTTAAGCCCTCTCTAAGCGGTTTACAGAGTCAGCATATCGCCCCCAACAACAATCCGGGTCCTCATTTTACCCACCTCGGAAGGATGGAAGGCTGAGTCAACCTTGAGCCGGTGAGATTAGAACCACTGAACTGCAGATAACAGTCAGCTGAAGTGGCTGCAGTACAGCACTTTAACCACTGCGCCACCTCGGCTCTATATTTAATTTGGGGTGCTGCCAGAAAGCGTTTAATTTTAATAAGGAGCTCTCAATTTGTTCCTGTAAATTGGCAGCTTTAATATTGTGCTACTCAATGCATAATTTTTCACTGATTATCGTTGCAGCATCCCTATGGTCAGATGTTCAAAAGTCGGACGCTAGGCAACTGGCTCATATTTATGACCGTCGCAGTGTCCCAGAGAAGGTCACGTGATTCCCCTTTTTGCGACCTCGAGACAAGTAAAAAGTCAGTGGGGAAGGCAGATTCACTTAATGACTGCATTGCTAACTTAGCAACTGTAGAGATTCACTTGACCACTGTGGCAAGGAAATTAGTGAAACGGGACGAAACTCACGTCACGACTGTCTTGCTAAGCAGCGGAAATGTTGGGCTCCGTGGTGGTCATAAGTCAAGGAAAACCCACACTGCTTGCAGAAATGTATTTGGTATTTGAAATGTAGATTGGTTGGTGAATCTCCCTCCTTTCCAACTGCAAATTCTGACATTACAAGAAGAGGAGACAATTTCCCCTCTCGTGTTGGTCTGTACAAGGTTGGTGTCTGCAAGATGGCCGTTGCGGTAGTGGGGTGGAAGCCCCGCCCCCAAAGAGGCGGGGCTTCCATCATGATGCCATCCCTGCCATCTTCCTGACGTGGATTCCCTCCGCAGGCAGAAGTCCCTCCATCTGACATGCTTTGTCTTTGGCAAACAACTCAGCCAAGCCTCTTCTTTTTCAGATCCTCTTCCAAGTGTTGACGGTGAACTTCCCAGTTGCGGAGGAGGCATCTTCTAAAACAACCCACAGGAGCCCAGGCAGGGAGGCTGAGACCGAAAGAAAAAGAGATGTTAATGATCCTCTAGGTAAGAACTTCACAGGGGCTGACTTTGCCTCCCCTTTGCCAGTGGCTGAATGCATAGGCGCACTTTTCTTCAAGGTTAAAAAAAGGAGTCCCCATGGATTTTTACTCCGTGAGTCATTTGTTGTGGCCCGCCAGCGGCCAGTGAAGCTGGCAGCAGATTCGGACAGTGAGGAGGTTGGGGAGGAAGATGGGCCAGTCCTGGAGTCTGGGGAAGGCTCTGATGAGGGCTCTGTGTCGGAGGCAGAGGGGGGGCCAGGGCCATCTGACAGTTATCAGCTGCCTTCAGAGTCAGACATCAGTGAGGCAGAGGAACAGGTGGAGCCTGTTCCCAGTGTGCGCATGCACAGGGGTGCCAGATGAAGGGAACAGCTAAAGAACAGGGGTAGACTTGGGAGTAAAGCCACAGGTGGACAATGAATGGCCCCACCCAGGGGATATAAAAGAGGAGCAAAAATTGAGACCATTAGTTCTCTTAATTGGTTTGTGACTCTTTGAGACTCCTTGCCAAATTTTGCAGGTATCGGCCTATTGGCTCTCCAAGCCAGAAAAGGCCTGTGACTTAAATCTTCCCTTGAAAGACTTTGCAGGATGTGAATGAGCAGAATTCAGAGTAAATTAATACAAGGGGTTTTGTCGGGACAAGGAGTTTGCTTCATGCTCTCGGGAAGCCTCGGTCAGAACAATCATAGCTAACTATAGGTGGTGATGCTCATCTCCTTTCAAGACCATTGAGCCAGTGCTGTCCGAAGACATTTCCACGGTCCTGTGGCCAGCATAATGTCAGGGAAGCCTGTTACCTTCCCACCGAAGTGGTGCCTATTTATATACTCACATTTACATGCTTTCGAACAGCTAGGCTGGCAGGAGCCGAGGTGAGGATGGGACTCACCCTGTCGCGTAGCACTCGGGTCTCGAACCTGGGCTGCCAGTTTTACCAGCATCTTAATCACTGAGTCCCTGCTCCTCCCTTTCTTTAAGGAGTTCAGGGCAATAATTTATTTTATTTCTTTGAGTATTTATTCCATTTATATCCCACTGAAGTCTGTCTGTGTTGTGTTTGGTTATGTTTCATTCTATTCCATTCCATACTATTTCATTATATTGTGTTCAATTGTGTTTCATTGTGTTCTATGGCATTCTGTTCCTTTCTTTTGGATAGCATCTCCTACCTGAGCAGGAGGTTGGGCTAGAAGACCTCCAAGGTCCCTTCCAATTCTGTTATTCTATTAAATTTAGCTGCGGGTGCTGAGGAGTTTGCTCACCCCAGTTTGTCCCTTCTGGTTCACAGTTCAGTAGTGTGAGAAAAATAAATCTCTATCTCATAAAGGAACAAAAAAGCTAGGAGACCATGAACAACAAAAGGCATTTATTTAAGATAAGCTTTTGCAAAAGGATTCTCAATCTTGAAAGATGGAAAGTGAATGTCTGACAGCTTTGGATACAGAGCTTAAATACAGTTTTTGGGGTAACAGTCCACTTCCTTAAATGTCCGTGTTATATAAAGACGTATTATACAATACGTATTATATGAAATCTTGGCAACCAGTTAAACAGTTTCCAGGCTGAAAATCTTCTTGCGGAATCGCTTCCCACCATATGAGGAATCTATAAGCACAATCAATCCCCTTATGTCAGCCTCTTGAAACTGATGCCAGGACTTTCCCATTAGGCCTCCATTTGACCCAGCCTATTCTTCCTCAGGTAACCTCCCAGCTCCAATATTCCTAAATGTTCCTTCTATATATGGTATTAAGCTGAATGTGTTACAAGGTGAAGAGCCGAGGTGGCGCAGTGGTTAAATGCAGCACTGCAGGCTACTTCAGCTGACTGCAGTTCTGCAGTTCAGCGGTTCAAATCTCACCGGCTCAGGGTTGACTCAGCCTTCCATCCTTCCGAGGTGGGTAAAATGAGGACCCGGATTGTTGTTGGGGGCAATATGCTGACTCTGTAAACCACTTAGAGAGGGCTGAAAGCCCCATGAAGCGGTATATAAGTCTAACTGCTATTGCTGCTTGCTTTTATTAGGTAAAGTGTAAAAATGGAGCCACTCAGGTTCGGCTCTTTTACACAAATAACCTGATTTCTCTCAAGTAGAGATTGTCTTGAGTGAACATTTCTGGATTTTATTCGGGTTTTTTTTCCCCCTCTCCAGAAGCTGTGAGCTCTTGGCAGACCTTGGCGAAAGACCCTCCTCAGCGGTTAATGGCTGCCTTTTCAAATCAGGGCCCACAGATTCACTCAGAGGCCGAACTTGCTGACAGCCGGCAGGAACGACCGGCGGCTCGGGGACCCGTGTTCACTCGTTCCCCGGAGCCTCTGAAACCCCGGAAGGCGAGAAGCCGGAAGATTTGCGACATCTGTGGGAAGAGTTTCAGCTACAACTCGAACCTGAAGCGCCACTGGCGGACTCACACGGGGGAGAAGCCGTACGGCTGCTCGTACTGCGGGGAGCGTTTTAACCAGGCCACGAACCTCATCCGCCATCAGCGGATTCACACGGGAGAGAAGCCCTACAAATGCTCCGACTGCGGGAAAAGCTTCAACCAGAGCCTGCAACTTAGCCGGCACCGGAAAACTCGGTTTAATTGCAGCTAAAAAAAAAAAAACAGCTTCCTTCATAGAGAAACAGTTGATGTTGTGGTGCTAGGAATTCCAAGCAAGCAGCGGAAGAATGCTTTAAGCAGAGAATTCCCAAGAATTTATTGGGTTTTGCTGTGGGAAGACTGAAACTGTGCCTTGGCTGAAAAGATTTTTGGTAGGGGTAGCACGTGGTTTTGGAGAGGAGGGGGCACGAGGATGTCTGGAAGGTGAAGCAGAGGAAAATTTGCCCTGTTGCCTTCCTTATGTTTCTGCAAAAGAGTTGGGAGGGACCTTAGAGGTCTTCTAGTCCAACCCCGTGCTTAAGCAGAGCACTGTAGTTACAACAGGCTGTTTAGTGACCATTCAAAATTACAGCGGAGCTGGAAAAAGTGGCTAATGACTGTTTTTCACACTTAACGACCATTGCAGCATCCCTATAGTCACGTGATGAAAATGCCGACACTTTGCAACGGACTCTATTTATGACGGTTGCAGCGTCCCGGGGTTGATAAGTTAGTAACTTGGTTGTTTAATGAACCTGGTTTCCCCCACTGACTTTGCTCGTCACAAGGTCACATGACCTTGGGACACAGCCACGGTCATAAGTATGAGTTAGTGGCCAAGCATCTGAATTTTGAACCCATGATCATGGGGATGCTACCAAGGTCATAAGGGTGGGAAAATAACCCCGGTCATAAATCACTTTTTTCAGTGCTGTTATATCTTTGAAGGGTCCGTAAAGGAAGCGTTGTAAGTCGAGGACTACCTGTATTATACATTTTCCCAGGTGGTTTTCTATACACTCCGTACGGAAAAAGATCAAAGAGGTAGAATCCTTTCTGCCTCTTTTTAGGAAAATGCCACCCTAATGACATTTGGTAGATTACAGAAAAAATATCTGGGAGTAAAGCTCATTTACACAAGACCTTTCCTCTGAATTGTTTTATCTATCGGTTTCAAGGGCTTTTATACTGAACCACACAGCTCAAAGGAACAACTAGCGGTTTGCTATGGGCAGAATAAATCACGAGTGAAGTCTACCATCAAAATAATCAATTTAATATAAATCGGGGGTCCCTAACCCCACAAGACCTATTCACACCTATTTACAACTGGGCCACGTGAGTCTTAAGTCAGCATGCACGCACGCAATTTGACTTGAATGGTGGGTTGGTGCCTGTGCATAGGCGCACGCAACTCAATCACCCGCACACACATACGCGTGCGCTCCGGCCCGCCGATCGTGCAAGTTGAACACGACTTATGACTATAATTCCAGGCTCAATTATGGTTGTAACTTGAGGACTACCTACCGAGGAGAGATCCACCCTAGAAATAAGGATAAATTTCTCGAGAGGGAGAAGAATTAACCAGTGGAAGGGCTTGCCTTCAGAAGCTGCTCCATTGCTGGAGGTTTTCAAGGAGATTGGACAGGCAATTGCCCAGTCTGAAATGGTCTAAGCCATCTTGAGCAGGGGGTTGGACTAGACGACCTCCAAGGTCCCTTCCAATTCTGTTAAAACTGTTATCCTGGGTGCGCATCGTAGCATCCCATGATTGCTGTTTGCAACCTGCCAGCTTCTAATATAAGTGAACGGAGGAATTGGCAGGTCACCAACCTGACTAAAGCATCTTTGATCTTGAGGGATTTGTTTAACAGTGGCAACCTAAGATTGCCATGACTTGTCATAAGTCAGCAATCACGTGAAGTCCTGTTTTAGGGCTGCATCATTTAACAACAGAACAGAACATTTGGCCCAATTACCACCATTAAGGGAGGACTGCTCATATGTTTTCCAGATCCTCTTTGCTTTATCATGTGGTTTGCAAACTGGCTGCCCAAAGAGGCTCTCCACAGAGGTGGGGGAAATATTGTCAAGCTTTTGACCAGTTGATAGCTACTGATAATATTTGTAGCTCAGAGTTAAGCTGCGAGGTCCTTGGTGCTCTTTTAGAGCTTGGCTGTTTTCTTGCAGACGTTTCATTACCCAACTATGTAACATCACCCATAGTCCACAGACAATGAATAATGTGACGCTTATATAATTTAGCCTAAGGAAGCACACCTTCGAGTTCAGATGTTTCTGCTTTTTAATCTGCTTGTGTGCTTCTTTCCGGTCAATTAAGGGTGTTCCATGATAAATAATCTAGGATAATAATTGAAAGACTAATTGAGATCAGATCACGTGTCTCTTCTCAAAACCCAGTTAATAAACCAGAATTGCTGGGTTCATATACTAGGCTGTTGCTGGGATGTCATAAGCAGATTTTGAACTCATCGTCCCCGTGTTAGTTAGAGGAAAATTGTAGCCCAAGAGACCACCTTTGACGCAAATTAATTGAAGCTTGGCTGGAGTTCTGAACTGCTACACTACAAATCTTTGTTGCAGATCACGCTGCTAAATGGCAATGTTTGAGATACTCCTGTTGTTTCTTTATCCTTTCACTATCAGCTTTCCCAATGGCTACATTCAGACCTAACATATAATCTTAGATCTTCAATAACAAACCATTTGTGTTCACATAGCATGCTATGCCTAAACTATTGTTTAAGGCAGCATTTCTCAACCGTGGAAACTTTCAAGATGAGTGGACTTCAGCTCCCAGAATTCTGGGAGTTGAAGTCCACATATCTTAAAGTTGCCAAGGTTGAGAAACACTGATTTAAGATAATAGCCCGATTCCCCACAATGCACCAATGGCTGGATTCTCACAAGAGAGATCTATGGACAAACAAAACATTTTTTTTACTATTTGATTGTAAGATTAAGTTTTTTGGTTAAGCTGGAAGAAGAACCACTAGAGCAGGCAATCTTGACAGCAGGTAATTAACTTAAGTGAAAAAAAAATTGCATGATTGTTTAAAGGTAAAGGTTCCCCTCGCCGTTCCCAACTCTAGGGGGCGATGCTCATCTCCGTTTCAAAGCGCTGTCCGAAGACATCTCCATGGTCATGTGGGCGGCATGACTGAATGCTGAAGGCACACGGAACACTGTTACCTTCCCACCAAAGGTGGTTCCTATTTTTCTACGTGCATTTTTTACGTGCTTTCAAACTGCTAGGTTGGCAGAAGCTGGGACAAGTAACGGGAGCTCACTCCGTTACGCGGCGCTAGGGATTCGAACCTCCAAACTGCTGACCTTCTGATCGACAAGCTCAGCATCTTAGCCGAAGGCATCTTTACATTCAACTTTGTCTTTTCAAGACTTCAAAGGGGGCCTGCAGTAACTTTGGGAGTAGAAGACAAGCTCAGGAATGTTTTTTTTACTTCACCCTGGTAATTGTGCACCCTTGTTTTCACACTCTTACATGAACCCCCACCAAGAACAAAAAAAAAAAAAAAAATCCTCGGGTTGTGTACTGCTTGTTCAGATTTATTTCCAGCAAATAAAAGGGGAATAACTTCTTTAAAGCGGAGCAATAATTACTCAAACCAGACTACAAATAGACTGCAAGCTTTTATTTTAATATGTATGCATGGGGAGGGGGAGAGAGAGAAACGTGGATTATATCTAGCAGGCTCAGAACAGAAAGATGGAGAAAAGCAGAGGCCAGCCGCGAGCTTTCTCTCTAAACCAGAGTTTCTCAAGTTTAGCGACATTAAGATGCTTGGACTTCTGTTCCCAGGATTCCCCAGTCAACCACACACTGGCAGGGGAGAATTCTGGGAGTTGAAGTCCACCCATCTTAAAAGAGGAAAGGGTGAGAAACGTTGCTCTAAATGGGCTGGCAGGAATAGTAGAAAGTAGGCAGAGGGGATGGATTGAGAATTAAGAGTTGGACAAATTATGATCACGGAGACCCAACTGCGTGTCCCGCAGCGTCTCAAATAAGGAGCTCCCCATACATATGTAGGGATGAATAACCATTCCTCAAAAGTTCTATCTGGATTTTCTTCTTCCAGGAGGCTCTTCGGTGAAGGAGCATTTCCCCAAATCATTCATTTTGAGAATCACATGATCCCAGCTCTGCCGGGCTTTTAGAAGGACCCCCAAAACCTGGTTCTTCCCTCACGTATTAAGTAGGACGGCCCTGGAGCTGTCACCACAGAAGTTTCAATGAGCTTTCTTCTGTCACATTTTTCCTGTCCTGGATTTTTATTTTTTGCATAATATTGTGTTTTTAACAAGCTACTCACTTGGGGAAAGGAAGGTGATCGTATCAATGGAATCAAATAAACTGGGAGTTCTGAATGTCGTCACCTTTAAGATGTGTGGAATTCTGGGAGTGGAAGTCCACACATCTTAAAAGTTGCCAAGGTTCAGAAACATTGAAATAGACCAAACCACCAAGGAAAAACTGTAAAGTAATATGGCAAGGGGGGTGGGGGACGGAAGAGTCTCATTTGCTGTATCATGGGTGTCAAACTCGATCGCGCCACGTGGTGTATCGTGATGTTTTTTGGCTTTGTGGAGCCAGAGTGGGTGTGGCCTGCGCGTGACACATCTGGCCCGCGGGCCACCAGTTTGACATCCCTGCCCTGTATCATCTTGGAAGAAGCAATCAATCTGCTCAGATGAATACGAGTGAATTTGGATCACTCAGATTTGATGCGGGAGTGTTTCTAATTCCCCGTGGAACAGCTCCCCTCCTCTCTTGCGTGGCAGCCGTTCCTCGTGGAGGAATTCAAAGTGTATACCGTCTCATAGTTATATTTAACATCTTCTGCATTGTTATATAGAAACACGCCAGCCTTCCAAATAGACATTCGGATTTAAGCTTCGGCATATATGTCTTCACTCCTGTTTTCACAGACGAAATATCCCAAATAACAATATTGTTATTTATCCCAAATCATAATTGTCTTGGGACTGAGTTACGGCATCCTGTAACTCAAAAAGGAGTGAGGGGGAAGCAGACGGGCATCTCTCCCTCCTTCTCCTGTGCATTATGGGCTCCTCCCCCAAAATCTATGAACCTCCGGAGAAATCCTCCATATTGTGTACCCTAGATTAACATTTCCCCCAGGTCTTAGTATTTCCCGGGATTTCCAATGTAGCCGGCAACAGAAGCTCCCTGAGAACAATAAAGATCTGACGGAGAATCAAATCCCCAACTTTTTTCGACTCGTTTTCCCACAGTTCCGATTTCCGTCTTTTCTCGCCAACTGCTATGTGGTGGCCCCGTACATGTGAACGGTGCTGTGTTTCAGGAGGTAAGACTTCCGAGTGAACTTCTTCCCACACTCCAAGCACTCGTGGGGTCTCTCCCCTGTGTGGATGCCCTCGTGGCGTTTAAGATTCGACCTACGGCTGAATCTCCGCCCGCAATTCAAACAGCTGTATGTTTTTTCTCCCGGGTGGATTTTTTTTTGTTTCGCAAAGTTTGATTTATGGTAGAAACTCCTCGCGATAACGCTGGAGGCGGTGTACTTCTTAACCATGGGAGTTTTGGTCTGGCCGAGCTCCCGGTAACTTCCTCGACAAGGAACAGCGCTATCGCCCATTTCCTTGGGAAGAAATTTCTGCGGCCAAATGAGTCTGTCTTGGCTTTGGGAAAGGTTTTCCTGATCCCCGAAGTGAGCCACCGGCTCTTCCGTTCGCCCGCTGAGCATCTCGTGCGAGGTTTCGGGCTCAGAATTCTCCAGTCCATATTTCTCCATTTTGTCAACGCCTCTACTCCCTTCACCTATGGGAGAAATGGAAAAAATAATAATAATAATCCCAAAGAGAGATCTAAAGAAAATGTTTGGGAGCCATTTGGCAGTGGGGAGGGTAATGGGAAGGGAGGAAAGGGATGGAGTTAAAAAATATCCACCCAAAGGTATTGCACTGCATCCAAATATTCGACCAACTGGCCTTAAGTCGTCGGATTGTATCACTCACCGGCATCTCCAGAGTTCCCCTCATGATTAGCCTCCCTGAACAGTGGTCCCTTCCCACAATCCTCTGCAGCATCCCTCACTTCCTTGAGCACCTGGAAACAGGAGAAAACATCTGTTTCAACAAGGCGGGGAGAGAGATGGAGAAGAGGGCGTTGCAAGGCTGATGACCGGTGGATGGTCCAGATGGGGTAGATGGGAAAGGGCTGGACCAGGGATGGGAGAGACACGGGTTCATTTTGCTCTCGGTCACAGGAATTAAGGAGAGGGGGCCAGTCCCTCTCGCTACCTAACCTGCAGCGAGTCAGGAAGGAGTGAAGGAAGATATGAAGGAATCGTTCCCTATGGAAAAAGGGGCTGAAGCATTTTTAAAATTCAGAATAAGATAACATATTCAGAAGGCAGCTCAAGCAGACTCAGGGGTGGGCTGCTACGGGTTTGCCCGGGTTCAGGAGAACCTATAGCTAATGTTATGACTGGTTTGGAGAACCTCCAAATCCCATTTCTGACTGGCCCTGCCCGCCCCACCCACCCCAGGAGTCTCCATGCGGCCCATTTTGGATGTGAGGTACCGTATTTTTCGTAGTATAAGACGCACCAGTGCAGTCGTTAAGTCAGTGACACGGCTGTTAAGTGAGTCTGGCTTCCTCATTGACTCTGCTTGTCAGGAGGTTGCCAAAGGGGAATCACGTGACCCCGGGGCCCTGTGACCATCCTAGATATGAACCAGTTTTCAAGTGTCCAAATATAAATCACGTGATCATGGGGATGCTCCAACGGTTGTTAAGTGTGAAAAACGGTCATCAGTCACTTTTTTTCAGTGCCGTTGTAACAGTTGCTAAATGAACTGTTGTAAGTCGAGGACTGCCTGTATTTTCTATATTGAGTCTGCAATGCTTCCCTGGGGACCTGCAGCAGTCTGTGGGAATGGCCTTGAGAGATAGGAGGAGGCAAAGCCAGATCTTAAGCAACAGGGAAGGTAGTCCTTGGCTTAAAAGTCGCCACGATGTAAAAAAAGATGTGGACACTCTAGAACAGTGTTTCTCAACCTTGGCGACTTTAAGTCCTGTGGACTTCAACTCCCAGAATCCCCCAGCCAGCAGCTGCTGGCTGGGGGATTCTGGGAGTTGAAGTCCACAGGACTTAAAGTCGCCAAGGTTGAGAAACACTGTTCTAGAAAGAGTGCAGAGAAGAGTAACAGAGATGATTAGGGGACTGGAGGCTAAAACATATGAAGAACGGTTGCAGGAACTGGGTATGTCTAGTTTAATGAAAAGAAGGACTAGGGGAGACATCATAGCAGTGTTCCAATATCTCAGGGGCTGCCACAAAGAAGCCCCTGAGATATTGAAAGACTGCTATCATGTCTCCCCTAGTCCTTCTTTTCATTAAACTAGACATACCCAGTTCCTGCAACCGTTCTTCATATGTTTTAGTCTAACCCTAACCCTCACTATGGAGAACAAACTATTCTCCAGGGCACCTGAGGGTAGAACAAGAAGCAATGGGTGGAAACTAATCAAAGAGAGAAGCAACTTAGAATTAAGGAGAAATTTCCTGACAGAACAATTAATCAGTGGAACAACTTGCCTCCAGAAGTTGTGAATGCCCCAACACTGGAAGTTTTTAAGATGATGTTGGATAGCCATTTGTCTGAAACGGTATAGGGTTTCCTGCCTAGGCAGGGGGTTGGACTAGAAGACCTCCAAGGTCCCTTCCAACTCTGTTATTCCATATTCTAAAACCATTTGTTTAGTGAGCAAAGTTGCAACATCTCGGAAAAAGAGAACCATGACTTTTTTTTTACACTTACGACAGTTGCAGCCTTCTCAGGGCCATGTGATCCAAATTCGGGCACTTGGGGATTGGTTCATATTTAGGACAGCTACGGTGGGGGGGGACATGATCCCCTGTTGCAACCTTCTGACAAACTTCATGGGGAAGCCAGACTCACTTAACGACCATGTCACTAACTTAACAACTGAGACAAGAAAGCAATAGCAATAGCCCTTAGACTTATATACCGCTTCATGGTGCTTTACAGCCCTCTCTAAGAGGTTTCCGGAGTCAGCCCTCATTTTACCCACCTCAGAAGAATAGAACGGAATAACCAAGTTGGAAGGGACCTTGGAGGTCCTCTAGTCCAACCCCCTGCTCAGGCAGGAAACCCTACAGCATTTCAGACAAATGGATGCCCAACATCTTCTTAAAGACTTCCAGTATTGGAGCATTTACAATTTCTGGTGGCAAGTTGTTCCACTGATTAATTGTTCTGTCGTGAATTTTCTACTAAGTTCTAGGTTGCTTCTTTCTCCTTCATTAGTTTTCATCCCCCTGTTTCTTGCCCTGCTTTCAGGTGCTTTGGAGAACAGCTTGACTCCCTCTTCTCTGCGGCAACCCCTGAAATATTGGAACACTGCAGGCTACTTCTGCTGACTGCCGGCTGCCTGCAATTTGGCAGTTCAAATCTCACCAGGCTGAAGGTTGACTCAGCCTTCCCTCCTTCCGAGGTGGTGTAGGAAGTTATCACCCAGCCCTCTCCCAGAAAAATGAAATATCCTAGGAAATATTGAAAAGGCAGAATATTTCTCTGGATGTGAAAAGGAAGAAACATGTTTTAAAAGACAGAATAGCTGCCTGTAGCTTCCTGCCCATCCCCACTTTGTCAATGGGCCATTAAGAAGGCCAAGCTAGTCCACTTTACATAATAAAGAGTTCTCCACTTCAGCTCCAGAGTGATGGGATTAAGGCATGATAATATTGGCCCTTTACTCAACTGACCACATGGCATCTCAACCAAACCTGGATTCAAAACGCAGCCTAGAGAGTTGCCCCTGCATGGGCCCATGGGAGTCTGACAACCAATCAGAATACATCACTTACACAGGAAAAGGAAACAGAGAGGTGGGACTGAGCAGGTTATAAAAAGCTTAGCAAGCCCCTCCCTCGGCCCTTCTCTTCTTCTCCACCAACATTGAAGCATGTGATCACCTTTTCTGTACAGGACTCAAGCCATGTGGTCCTGTCCAACAATAAACCATCTTTCCAAGCAGCCTCCATGTCTTCAGTGTCTTTTCCCCCACTTGGAACTGAACCCAGAAGGACATTTCTTTCATCAGTGGTAAAATGAGGACCCAGATTGTTGGGGGCGATGGGCTGACTCTGTAAACCACTTAAAGAGGTCTGTAAAGTGGTATATAAGTCTAAATGCTATTGCTAAATGCTATAATGTCACCCTTGGTCCTTCTTTTCATAATACTAGACACACCCAATTGATGTAACTGTATGTTTTAGCCTCCAGGCCCCTAATCATCTTTGTTGGAAGGTTGGAAGGCTGAGTCAACCTTGGGGCAAAACTCCCTTAACAGCTGTCTTCTTTAGCAATGGACATTTGGGACTCAATTGTGATTGCAAATCGAGGACTACATGTATAAGAAAGGGTCTTCTCGGCCCACTGAAGCAATTGGAGGGGAGGGGGGGAATAAGCTTCTCCAAAAGGGACCCTCCCCCAGCCCCTGGGAAGTAAAGGCAAGAGGAGAAAAATATACTTGGAGACTGGCAAGATTCAGTCACCGTAACCAAACAGGTAGGTTTGGGTATGCAAAACAGGTAGGTGTTTATACTCATGGTTTGCTATCTAGACTAAGGTGAAGGGCCGACGTGCCCTGAAACCAGACTCTAAATTCTTTTGATGGCACAGCTGTCAGTCATGAAGGTTGACGCGTGCCTCCTGCTTCACGCACCTGGTTTGATCTGCGAAGGAAGGTCCCAAGCCTTGCGGTCCCAACTGTATCCTCCCGAATTGACTTACCTCCTGCTCCTGATGCCCTTCCACGTGCATTTGCAGAAAGTCCTCAGCCAGGGACACCGCCTGGGTGCAGGTCTCGGGGCTGTTTCCACGGACCCAGCTCTGGATCTCGGGCGGCAAGATGGCCAAGAACTGCTCCAGGATCAGCAGCTCCAGGATCTGCTCCTTGGAGTGGTGCTCCACCTTCAGCCATTGGTGGCAAAGCGCCTGCAGGCGGCTATAGGCCCCCCGCGGGCCCTCCGCCTCCTGGTAGCAGAAGCGGCGGAAGTGCTGGCGCAGCTTCTCGCGGCCCAGGGCGTCCCGCTGCAAAATGGCCGCCTTCACTTTCCCATAATCCTCTCGCTCGGCGCTTCCCAGATTGCAGTACGCTCGCTCGGCTTCTCCTCGGAGGGCGGGCAACAGCCGGGATGCCCACTCCTCCCTAGGCCACTGGCAGGCCTCAGCCACCTGCTCGAAGGAAGCCAGGAAGGCCTTGGCGTCATTCCAGGGCGAGGGCTCCTCCTGGACCAGGGACACAACCCCCCAGGGCTGCTGGGACTCAGTCATCTTCAAAAATTCCTGCCACTGGGCTTCCCACTGCTGAGAGAGGAGATCCGGCTCCTGTTTTACCAGTTGCTCCGTTCCCTCAAGCCCTCGGCTGCTCTTCCGGTCTCCTCCCAGCTCCTCGCCCGCTTTGGGAGCCGCCCGGCCCAGATCCTGCCTTTTGAATCCCGGCTGCATCCACTTCTCCAAAGCAGCTTGCAACTGCAGGCTGAATCCCGTCCGGGGCACCTCTCCGTCGGCCATCAGCTTCGCGTGGCAATGGACAAGCCGGAATTCTCTCCAACCGAGAAAAAGACGATCCTTGAAGGGAAAGCTACAATCGATGGCGAAATGCCTCTCTGGCGTTCTGCGGGGAGAAGAGACCAGTGCCTCAGTTTCCCAACACTTCTAATCCCTCTCCCGCCACCCCACGACTCACAAGTCACCCATCCATCCTTCCCGCAGGAGGAACAGGTGGTCTGGGTGAGACTAGGCCGAAGCTGCCCTACCTAGAGATGAAGCAGGCATGTGGGTGGACAAAAGATAGGGATTTTCTCTGAATGGTCCCTTCCGGGTGGTATTTAAAAGAAGGAACTAAATCCTTAAGGAAACAAAGGGGAGAAAAAAAGTTCTCCAAACCAGATAAAAGAGGTTGGGCCTCACCCCAAGGAAACCTCCTCCCTCCCTCAAAAGCCCATCAAGTTGTAAATCAGGAAGAGAAGGGCAGCTGCCAATCAAACACAGCAAAAAAAAAACAGATTTGGGAAGAGGCCCTTAAGCCTGTCTGACACATAAAAGTTAGTCTTCAACTTACAACCACCGAACCCTAAATTTTCCCTTGCCACGCGAGTGAGGTTTGCCTCGCGTTACGATCTTTTGCCTCGGTTGTTAAAGCGAATCACTGCAGCTGTTCAGCGAATCAGGCGGTCGTTAAGCGAATCTGGCTCCCCCCCCCTTGACTTGGTTATCGGAAGTCGGCTGGGGAAGGCAACACATGGTGATCACATGTTCCTGGGGCAGTGAAACCATCATAAATATATGCCAGTTGTGAAAACGCCCCGGAGTTTGATCGCACGATCATGGGAATGTTGCCATGGTCGTAAGTGTGAAAACTGGTCATAAGTCACTTTTTTCAGTGTCATTGTAACATCGAATGGTCACTAAGTGAACTGTTGGGAGTCAGGGACATTAGTTGTTGATTTAGGACCATTCATTCAGCGACGGTTCAAAGTTAGGACGGCACTGAACAAGTGGTACTTATCACCCATCCTTGGAGTTCCAACTTTTGCTGTATCCCAGGGTCACTTAATCATGATTTCGGGTGTTCGTTGCTGGTTTCCCCACAAGCAAAGAACAGGCAAAGCCAGCAGGAAGCCACAAACCTATGAGGTCCTCACTTAACAACCCACATGCTCCTAGCTTCACAATGAACAACTGGGATTGCCAGAATTGCTGTTGCTAAGCAGTGAAGACATGCGATTTCACATCACTTAGCAACCGCAATTCCAGTCCCAATTGCTATTTAAAAAAAATACAAGATTGAAAAAATGGGAATCGAACCCACAGCACCACTAGGAAAGGGTAAAAAAACAGCAGCCACCCTTCAGGGAACTTCGTCAGTACCATATTTTTCGGACTATAAGACACACCAGTGTATAAGACACACCAAGATTCCGAAGAGATAAGTAAGAAAAAAAAGTTTTTGTTTTCCCTCAGCCCCCAGCAGCACAAAAATGCCCTCGTTTCTGCGGGTACAGGTAGTCCTCGACTTACGACCACAGTGGAGCCCTAAATTGATGTCGCTAAGGGAGAAATTTGTTAAGCGGGTGTTGCCTCGTTTTATGACTTTTCTTGCCACAGTGGCTAAAGAGAATCACTGCGGTTGTTAAATTAGTAACACGGTTGTTAAATGAATCTGGCTTCTCCATTGACTTTGCTTGTCAGAGAGTCGCAAAAGGGGAATCCCGTGATCTCGGGACACTGCAACCGTCATAAATATGAGTCAGTTGCCAAGTCTGAATTTGGATCACATAACCATGGGGATGCTGCAACGGTCATAACAGAGGTGGGTTGCCCCCGGTTGGGCCGAACCGGTAGTGAGATTCAGGTCTGGGTCACAGAACGGCAGCGGCCTAGGCCTGCCACGACCCAGGCTTCCCTCGCAACTGCCATTTTGCGCGAAGAACAATTTGCATTGAACAGCGCACACGAGGGTTGAGAACCGGTAGTAAAACTAGCATCAACCCACCCTTGGGTCATAAGTGTGAAAAACTATCACTTTCTTTTTCTTTTTAATTTTTTTTTTTTTTTGACCTTTTCCAAACATTAAAATCCCAATTACAGTTTTACAGATTTCTGTTATCGGTATTTCTTTTTTTTCTGGTTTCCATTTTCCATTCTATTATTTTATACATATTCTTCTTTGTTTCATACTTTCTCATTTTTACAATATATACATCTATATACAATATTTCCATCTCTATTGCTTTCTAAACATACGCCATCTCTTTTCATTCTGTTTGCTATGTGTTCCTTATGCATTGATTTTACATTTCTTTTCAAGCCAATTATACCACCTGTTCGGTTCCACCACAAATCCGCGAAGCCCTTATCCGCGGAGACATAAGCGCGAAGACTAATTCGCGCCGTTCGAAGCACTAAGGAAAAACGCGACCCTACCGCGATAACATAATCGCGGAGGGCAAATCCGCGCATTCCCAAGCACTCAGTACCCTAAACCTAACGCTAAACCTAATCCTAACCCTTACCTTAATTGAAATCGGCTTTCTGCCGCGGCACCATTTTAAAGCGCCCTTCTGTTGCCGCGCTGTTGTCGCGGCGGTGATGACGCACGGTGATGACGTCGCGGCTTTAGCGCCGCGATTTTATCACCGCGGTTTTGACGAGCGCGGTTTTGTCGTGCCACGCACCTGTTCCATATCTTGTTTCCTCTCTATCTCTTAGTTGGTCCATTTCTGAGCATTCGAACACCTTTTTTACGCTTTCTGCATTTGATGGAATGGTTTTTAGTTTCCAACTTTGGGCATATGAAATTCTGGCAGCGGTGATTATATGAAGCATTAAATATTGGATTATTTTTTTTTTGTTATTCCTAGAAGAAACAGCTCAGGATTCATGTCAATTTTTTTGTTCTGTGAAGGGGTATAGAAGTCTAAATGGTATTGCTAAACGCTATAATGTCGCCATATCACTTTCACTTCTCACTTAAGTTTCGCTTCTCACTTAAAACTATCACTTTCAGTGCCGTTGTAACTTCGAGCAGTAAATGAACGGTTTTAAGTCGAGGTCTACCTGTATTTTTCTCCCCAATTTGCGCTGACAAAGCTGGTGTTTTTACAGCTCCAAGGTGCAGCTATTCAGATATTTAAAAAATAAGAGATTTCGGTGTCACAACTCACCAGCATGAGTCAAGGCTGAACAACTGTACAAGGTAGTCTTCGACTTAACAACAGTTCATTTAGTGACCATTCAAAGTTACAAAGGCACTGGAAAAAGTGACTTACGACCATTTTTCACACTTACGACCATTGTAGCATCCCCATGGGTCAAAATTCAGACGCTTGGCAACCGACTCATATTTATGAATGTTGCAATATCACAGGCTCCGCTGTTGCAACCTTCCGACAAACCAAGTCCAGATTCAGTAAAAACCGTGTTACTAACTTAACATCTGCAGAAATTCCCTTAACAACGGTGGCAAGGATGGTTGTAAAACGGGGCAAGACTTGCTTAACAAACGTCTCGGCTTAGCAGCAGCAAATTTTGGCCTCAGTGGCTGGTCGTGCGTTGAGAGCCAGCTGTATCTGCCTAACAGCTTAACCTTGGCAAGTCTTTCGTGGCTTGCTATCTCAGATACAATTATGGTTCAAAGCACTGGCTGAACTCCATATCGGAGTTTTTTTTCCAGAAGCTCAAAGGGGGGGGGGGGGCAGTGAGAACACCCTGGCCTCCAAACTTCCTACACACACACACAATAGGTTGAGCTATAAGAGGACTGAATCAGAATCAGAATAGAACTGGAAGGCACCTTGGAGGTCTCACAGTCCAGCTCCCTGCTCAAGCTGGAGATCCTATCGCAATGATGGTTAACCTTCTTGATACCGAGTGCCCAAAGTATGTGTGCAAATGCACATACTCAAGCCCCAAGCCCCAAAATGCATTGCGAGAGTGCTCCCCACACACACACGCATGAGCCCCGGCCCTCTTTGTGCCCCATTTTGGCTTCCAAGTTGGTGCAGGAGGCTTTCCATCCCCAAAGGGGTGTGTGGAGGGGGTAGGCTGGTGCAGCACCCCATGCCCCGTTTTGCCTTCCAGGTTGGCATGGGCAACAGAAATGGAGGAGAAAGGTCGGGTGGTGGAAACCTGTGGAGAGACCCAAAGACCAGCTGGCCAGGGGGAGGTGCGTGGAGCTGGGCTGGGGCGACGGCTGGCTTGCCCGCAGAGAGGATTCTGCATGCCCACCTGTGGCATGCGTGCCATAGGTTTCCTATCAAGGTCCTATCCCATTTCAGACAAGTGACTGTCCAGTCTCTTCTTAAAAACCTCCAGGGATGAAGCCTCTACAACAACTTCTGGTGGCAAGCTGTTCCACTGGTTAGCTGTCCCCCCCCACCACCACCACTATGAGGACCTTTCTCCTTAATTCCAAGTTGCTTCCCTCCCTGATTAGTTTCCATCCATTGTTTCTTCTCCTGCCTTCTGGGGCTTTGGACAATAAATTGACCCCCCCTTCATTCTTGGTGGCAGCCCCTCAAATACTAGAAGACTGCTGGCCCAGTAGGATACCACCCCCCACCCCACCCCCGCCAAGAAGCTACGATGGTTAAAAGTAGGGACAAGAATTGGGTCTCTCTCTTTCTCTCTTTCTCCACTCCTTCCCCATCCTGGCTCTGGGGTTGAATGGGAGAGGGGCGGCCCCAAAGGTCCCAATAGTTTCCGTAGCTGAAGGGGGGGGGGGGAAGGGGTCCAGACCCCGCCACTCCCCACCCAAAACGTCCCCCCTGAAATGTTAGGGTGGCAACTCTTCAGGCTGCCCCCATCTCCGCTTCTGGGCTGCGAAGAAAGTCCCTCTGCCTTTGCTTTAAGGACCTTCCCGGGGTGGGGAAGTCATCATCTCCCATCGAAATCAACAGGGGTGGAGGAGTGGGGGGCTTCGCTTACTAACCTCTTTGAGCCTTAGTTCCCAAAGCCGCGCTCCGATCGGCCACTCACCCGGATCCCTGCGGGAGACAGCCCCCCCACTCCTCCAAAACGAGGACGCCTCCCCCTCCTACAAGGAAGTGGACCTCGCTGCGAGCCGAGAGCATGAAATAAATACAGCTGCTTCCGTGGGAGGGCTCCGAGCAGGAAGGGGTGAGGCTCACCGAGTCAAATAGCAAATTGCCTCTGAAATGCACTTTATTCCCCCCCCCCCAAATTGGGCCAAGGGGCGCTTTTTAAAGAGCTTTTGGATCGTTGCTATATTTGTGATTATTTTTGGCAAAGATTTCTCCCCTTCCCCAGAATGTGTGAAAAGGTGGATTAGGTTTTTTCCCTCCTTTGCCTCCTCCTCCCTTCGATGCTTATGTCGTGTTTTCGCTCTCTTTATTATTATTATTATTATTTTTGACGCTCCTTGGCTCGGATCGCATTTTGCAAAAAGGGAAAAGGAGGGGAAAAAAATAAGTCGAGAAGGAGGGAAAAAGCCTCCGTTCGGAAGGTGCCTTGGAGCCTCCGCGAGGGTTCCTGGGAAATGTAGTTTTTCGCAAGCGAGGCAGATTTCCCCCCCCCCCCAAAAAAAAGATGGTCTCCGGGTCTGTTTTTTATCTTTTTGACCAAATAGTGAGAGACAAATAACATGGGCTTTGATATTTGTTAACTAACATAGTTAGTTTGTATTTTAATCTGATTTATATTCTTTCTTTTAAAGTGATGTTGAAGATTTATTAGCTTTTAACATTCCTCAACTGATAAAACAAGCTGGAGACTAGGTTCAGACAAGAAAAGTTTGTTAGTACAAATTGGGGGTCTGGCTTATCTCTTGTGAACCCTAAACAACTTTTGAAAGAAATGTCCTAAGTTTGTCCTCTCCTTGATTTATTTCCATCGTTTCTTGTCTTGCCTTCTGGTGCTTTGGAAAGTTATCACCCAGCCCTCTCGCAGAGAAATGAAATATCCTAGGAAATATTGAAAAGGCAGAATATTTCTCTGGATGTGAGAAGGAAGAAACATGTTTTAAAAGACAGAATAGCTGCCTGCAGCTTCCTGCCCATCCCCCTTTGTCAATGGGCCATTAAGAAGGCCAAGCTAGTCCACTTTACATAATAAAGAGTTCTCTCCCTTCAGCTCCAGGGGAATGGGATTAAGGCATGATAATATTGGCACTTTACTCAACTCCCCACATGGCATCTGAGAACTCAACCAAACCTGGATTCAAAACGCAACTTAAGAGAGTTGCCCCTGCATGGACCCATGGGAGTCTGACAACCAATGAGAATACAAGCTCAAGATCAAAGGCCAGAGAGGGCATAAAACCAGGGACTCAGCATTTCAGCCCTCCCTTCTCTTCTTCTCCACCTACATTGAAGCATGTGATCACCTTTTCTGTTCAGGGCTCAAGCCATGCGGTCCTGTCCACCAATAAACCATCTTTCCAAGCAGCTTCCATGTCTCCAGTGTCTTTTCCCCCACTTGGAGCCGAACCCAGAAGGACATTTCTTTCATCAATGCTTTGGAAAATAGGTTGACCAGGCCCTCTCCTCTTTGTGGCAGCCCCAGACGTTGGAAAACTGCTGTCTTGTCACCTCTAGTCCTTCTCACTTGCTGACTTGGATATAGGCACCTGCTACTATGTGCAATATTGGCTTGGGGGGGGGGGGAGGCAAAACATTGCATTGCAGATCCTCTCATAATCACCTCCCAGCATCAATGTGTAAACCACAGGGTTTGAATTATGACATCACAATGCATGTTTGATCATCCTTGCCCTTCCTAGATACCTAAAGTGTTTGGCCCAGACTTCTCAACTCTTAAATAAATCTTTCTCTCTCTTCTAGAGAAACTGTGATCTATTGGATCATCCTTTCAGAAATATTTCCTTATCAGTTTTCTCAATGCCTTCAACAATGACAAAGCTTCTAAGGTCATTAACGGCTGGAATACATTCACAGATGTAGAAACTGGGTATGTCTACTCTAGTGAAAAAAAAAGGACTAGGGGACATGAAAGCATTGTTCTAATATTTGAGGGGCTGCTATAAAGAAGAGGGAGTCAAGCTATTCTCCAAAGTACCTGAAGGCAGGACAAGAAACAATAGATGGAAACTAAGCAGAGAGAGAAGCAATCTAACAATAAGGAGAAATTTCCTGGCGGTGAGAAGAATTAACAATTAATTACTTGTTCCAATATCTCAGGGATTGCCACAAAGAAGAGGGAGTCAAGCTATTCTCCAAAGCACCTGAAGGCAGGACAAGAAACAATAGATGGAAACTAAGCAAAGAGAGAAGCAACCTAGAACTAAGGAGAAATTCCCCGACAGAACAATTAATCGGTGGAACAACTTGCCTCCAGAATAGCAACCCATTTTGGACTGTGTGCCAGTCAAACATCAGCATAGGAAATGCTTTGTGCCATTTGGTATGATTTATATTTATTTATAGGCTGCCTGTATTATTTTTACAAATTAACTCGAGGCGGGGAAGATTATCCAACACATCCTCCTCCTATTTTCCCCACAACCACCATCCTGTGAGGTGAGCTGGGCTAAGAGAGAACGGCCCAAAGTCACCCAGCAGGCTTTCATAGCCGAGACTTGAACTCACGGTCTCCCGCTTTCTAGTCCGGTGCCTTAACCGCTAGACGAAACTGGCTGTCGTAAGCTGCTTTAGTATAATGTCTATGTCATAACATGTTTTTATCAGTTTTTGCAAAATCTCAATTTTACAGGTGTCGTGTGTCCCACATTAGGCTGCATTCTAAAAAGTTAATCCATCTGAGATATCTTGATTCAAAAGGTTTTACCCTGCAGACAATACACCCACTTAAAGGTTACAGGAAATAAGAGTTTTAGTTTGTGTGTGTGTGTGTGCATTAAGAAAAAATAATTTTAAAAAAACATAGATCTTAAAATCACACGATTTCTCATGAAACGTGAGCTCCCTCTCATCCCTCCAAGTTTTGATGTGGTCTTTGAAAAGACTCTGATTTCAAGCTATGGTTTCCCTTAATTTGAAAAAAAAATGGCTAAATTTTTAAATGGCTAATTTAAAAAACAAGGGACGAGTGGCTAAGACACTGAGCTTGTCAATCAGAAAGGTTGGTAGTTCGAATCTCTAGTGCCGTGTAACGGAGTGAGCTCCCGTTCCTTCTCCCAGCTTCTGCCAACCTAGCAATTTGAAAGCACATGAATAATGCAAGTAGAAATATAGGTTCCACCTTTGGTGGGAAGGTAACAGCGTTCCATGTGGCTTCGGTGTTTAGTCCTGCTAGCCACATGACCACAGAGACGTCTTTGGACAACCCTGGCTCTTTGGCTTTGAAATGGAGATGAGCACCGCCCCCTAGAGTCAGGAATGACTAGCACATATGTTCCAGGGAAACATTTACCTTTACCTTTAATTAAAAAAAAAAAAAAAAAAACTAACTTTGAGAATAGTATTCCCTGAAAATCCAGTCTGATATTAATGGAGATATTTTACTCTTTTGCATAAATCCATATACTATGATTTGTATGTATGTATGTGTCAGGGGTGGGTTCCTGCTAGTTCTAACCTCTTCTATAGAAGAGGTTCCACAAATCTCCAGTGCCATTTAGAACTGGTTCCAGCTCCTTCCCCCCACCACCCGTCCACACATCATCAAGATGAAGAGCGAGAGGAGGAATTCTGGGAGTTGAAGCCCACAAGTCTTAAAGTTGTCAAGTCTGAACACCCCTGGGATTTTTTTTTTCTAAAGGGTTAGGGGTGCAAAGGTCTTGTAACTTGACAGTTTTTAGACTTGCGTGCTTCAAATGCCAGAGTTTCTGAGCCAACATTTTGATTGCTAAGCAAGAGCGTTGTTAAATGAGTTTCACCACATTTTACAAGTTGACCACTCCCACCCAGTCACATGGTCAGGAAGCCACTCCCACAAAGCAGGCCACACCTACAGAAGAGGTTCTAAAAAAATTTGAAACGCACCACTGATGTAGATGTATATGTGTGTGTGTGTATGTATATGTATTACAGGTAGTCCTTGACTTACAACACCAGAGCCCAAAATTTATGTTGCTAAGTGAGACATTTGTTAAATAAGACGTGTTAAGTGAATCAGTGCAGTTGTTCAACGAATCACATAGTTATTAAATGAATCTGGTTTCTCCATTGACTTTGCTCGTCAGGAGGTCGCAAAAGGGGATCACTGCAACCGTCATAAAAGTGAGTCAGTTGCCAAGCATCCGAATACAGACCACATCACCACGGGGATGGTGCAAGGATCAAGTGTGAAAAATGGTCGTCAGTCACTTCAGTGCCGTTGTAACTTTGAACGGTCACTAAATGAACTCTGGTGTAAGTCGTGGACTATCTGTATTTCCCTCTTTCCCATAGCAATGAATATTTCTGTGCCTGGAAAAAGTGCCATCGCAATCATTGGACTCTTGAAGAAAGCCAAAATATCGAAGGAAGTTTTGTTGCAATACCGTGTTTTCCCCAAAAATAAGACGGGGTCTTATTTTCTTTTGACCTTTGAAATAAGCCCCTGGCCTTATTTCCGGGGAGGTCTTATTATTTCTGAGGTGCAGGAGGTGGCGAACATGGTCTCCTCATGGCTGCTGCTGTGTTGCAATCTTTTCAGGATGTGCTTGTTTTTGGGGGAGGGCTTATTTTAGCTCGTGCTCAAAAGCCCGAATGGAGGTCTTATTTTTGGAGAAACAGGGTAATTCTCGCACCGGATGTGTGAAAGAGACGTCGCTTCTGAGCCAACGTTCTTATTAGCTTTATTCTAATCAGCTTCTGCGAAGAGTAACATGTTTCTATCTTCCTTCCCCGTTGACGGAGATTGTGCCCATCGCTTACTTGCCACAGAGAACCAAATTTTCTGAGAAATTAGTTCAACTATTCCAGCCTCTCTCAGCAGGAAAGCAGGAGCATGAAAAACAAGCATCAGGTTACGGTTAATGATAATTAAGTAAACAGAACAGGTTCAATCCTTTCCAAACGGAGCTTTGCTATACATATGGGATGGCTGGTTTAAGAAACAGACGGAGTAGAAAAGTCATTCAGTTCCTACTTAACAGCAGCCAAATCAGTCGATGCTAAAGAATAAAAACATCTAGGTCACATCTATGGCACGTGTGCCCGAAAGGGCATGCGCAGCCTCACCGAACCCTCTTCTGGGTTTCTGCTGCATATGCGCGCATGACAATTAGTTGGTTTTTGCGCGTGCGGCAGTGCCGCAAAACCAGAAGAGCTGGTCTTCTGATTTCTCTTACGCGCATGCCAGCTGATCGTCATGCGCACATGCACACCAGTAACAGGAAGAGAAGCTGGCCGGTGCGCATGCTGAAAAGGCACCGGGAAGTGAACTTTCGGTTTCCAGCGCGCGCTTTCCCACTTGGCAGCTTCTCTTCCGGGGCGCGTCCCCCGACGAGCACATGCACGCGGCACCTTTTCGTCACTTGGTGCTGAAAAGGTTCACCACCCCTGGTCTAGGTAGCATTTCAGAGGGCAGATTCCCCGTGCTGAAGTACCCACCACTTCAAGTTGCCAAGGTGGCGCAACGCCCCCAGCGCAGCAGCTGGGAAACCATTTGTAATCCGACCTTATGGGCCTGTCAAAACCGTCCCAGTCTGTAAAAGTTCGGAATCCTCGCGGGAATTCCAATGTTTAAAAAGTATTAAAAAGTGTTAAGATGTGAAGCCAGATCGACAGGGCGAAAGTGGCGTCGAGGCATTGCAGAGCAAGCTCCGTCCCTTTCTTATGGGCGGACGTCCGGGCACATAAACAAAAGGGGTGGAGCTTATGTTCACAATGTCACAGGTGCTTTCATCATTCTCCTCTCCACACATACACTCCGGGATGCCTAGAAGTAACATAAAAACCGAGCATTTCGTTTGAAAGAGCTACAGTGCAAAAGAACGCCAGGGTTACCTACAACCAGTTATACATTGCAGTCATTCCCATTCGTTCAAAAACTTGCCAAATTCTTTTGAAATGGCTACCGTATTCTGGAACACCCACAATTGGGACCAGCAGCTGTTGTTAAGTGAAGCGGCCACTAAGTGGGAAATCACGTGACCGTCACTGGGTTTCCCTTTTCTCTATTTTCCCAGTCCTCTGGGATAATAAGCAAAAAAAGGGGAATGAACATGTATATTTACAATCACGGGAGAGAAAGGGATTGCAAGGGAGTAAGTAAGCAAGCACACAATAGGGAATACACATTGAAACCAATGTCTTGGTTCTGGCTACGTAAACAGCCCAGTGTAGTCCCCATTGTGTGCTCTGCTTACTCTCTTGTAATCCCTTTCTCTCTCCATTCTGTAAAGGGGGGAAGAAAAGAGGGTTTTCTGTAGGCAAGCTCTCCTACGCCTGACCTGTTTTCTCCCCATCCTGGCTTACACAGTGGAGAGTTTGAAGAGGAAGGGATTACAAGAGAGCAAGCAGGTCTGTAATGGAGAATACACTGGCTGCTATTGCCACTACATTGCTTTTAATGTGTATTCCCCCATTGTGTGTCCGCTTACTCTCTTGCAATCCACTTGCTTACTCCAATCTCTCCAATCTGCAAGCAAGTGGAAAAACAACAGGACAGGCACAGGAGAAAGCATACTGAAAGGCCGTTGAGGGCAGATATCAGTTGTAAAGTTAGCTTTTCAGCACCAATGTAACTTCGGCTGGTCACTGAATGAAGCAGTCAGTAAGCGAAGACGACCCACATTGCGGTTTCACTGCCTTTGGGAATCTTCACGTCACGGGGCACAGCAATTTTGCCGAGGCAGCTGACAGTCTCATCTTTGTCTTCAGAGTATTTGATGGCCCAAACAGACAGTGCTGTTTCCACACACACATACACACACACACACACACCACAAACCGAGTTTGAGGAGGAGCTGTTTTAAAGCACAGTCAAGTCTATTTCAGATCTTAATTTGAGCGTTTCTTCTGCAAAAAGGCAACCCACCCCTTGTGACCTTGAGGCTGCGGGTCGTGCATGCCTGGTGGTTTTAAGTGCTCAGTGCTGTGAACTTACAAGGAGACAAAGTTGTGAAGACCCCAAAGAGGGGAGGTTTCTCCTGAGAAGAAACCAATTTCCAAACTCAAAGCGAAAGAGTGGCATCCTGTTACAGCTGCCGCCACTACTGGGGGGACTGAGAAAGGTAAGCCGACGGCTTCTCTCGCGCATGCTTTCTCACAAAGTGCTTGACCACGTGTGCCCGCTGGGTGAAGTTCTTCCGGCAGATGGCGCACTTGTAGGGTTTCTCTCCCGTGTGCATCCTCTGGTGCACCAACAGGCCCGAGGAATGCCGGAAGTGCTTCCCGCACTCCGAGCACTGATACGGCTTCTGCTCGGTGTGGATCACAATGTGGGTTAGAAGGGTCGTCTTCTGGTTGAAGCTCCTGCCGCAGTCGGAGCACTGATACGGCTTCTCTCCCGTGTGGATCCTTTTGTGTCGGTTCACACTCGATTGCGTGGCAAAGACCTTCCCGCAAATCGGGCAGGGGCTCCCCTGCCTTCCCTTATACAGCATCGGCGAGCTGTTCATTTTATCGAGGTCGTCGTACGGGCTGATCACGGCTACGTTTTTTTCTTCGGCGATCTCACCTTCCGGCTCTTTCTCGCGCTCTTCTAGAGGGCCAAAGACTCCATCTTTCCACTCCCCTTTCAACTGTCCCGCGGTGGACTCCTTCTTCTGCCCGTTCAACAACCTCCCCAGTTCCATTCTCTGCCGGAAGCTCTTCTTACAAGAAATGCACTTGTAAACCTTCTCCCCGGTGTGGTCGATCTGGTAGGCGTTGACACCCCACTTCGGTTTGAAGTTTTTCCCACAGTCCGAACACTGATACGACTTGTCTCTGGCGTGAACCATCTCGTGGGAGAGCAGGTTGGTCTTCCGGTTGAAGCTTTTCCCACAGTGAGCACATTTGTAGGGCTTCTCTCCAGTATGAATAATGAGATGTCTATTCAGGCTTGATTTTCGGGTGAACGCTCTCCCACAAAGGACGCAGGTGTGCCGTGGCCCATCTTTGTGCTGTCTTGGCGGGACAGTGAACCTCCAGAGGTTGACCCCGTCCAGCTCGCTCTCTTTTGAGTTCTGCGTTTCGTTTTCTTCGGGGTAGTCAATGACAACATCTTCTATCTCCGATCTGTCGAAAGCGTCTGTCTGATCTTCTTCGATAGGTTGATACATCTCTTGGTCGCTTTCTAGAAGGGGGGGGGGGGAGATGTACAACGTTATAATACTCTAATTATTGTAAAACGCAAGTAACACACCATATTGTTTGGCGACAGTAGCATTTATACAGATTATGAACGTTCTCATGATTTAGCTAACTTAAGCCTTTAAAGATTAAAAAAGGGTTTACCGTATCTTTCGGAGTATAAGACGCACCTTTTTCCCTCAAAAAAGAGGCTGAAAATCTGGGTGTGTCTTATACACTGAATAAAGCATTTTTTTGCCTCCTGAAACCCCGCCCACTTCACCAAGATGGCCGTGCAGAGCCTTTAGGAAGCTTTTAGAAAGCTCCTGGGGGCTGGGGAGGGCAGAAATGAGCACAAAATGGCCCATTTTTTGCTCAATTTTACCCCCCTCCAGCCCCCAGGGGCCCTCTATAAGCTTCCTAAAGGCTATCCATACCCTTTTATTTACGAAAAACAGGCCCGTTTTTGTGAAAAGTGGACCTTGTTTTGCTCTTTTTTGCCCCCCCCCCCAGCCCCCAGGAGCACTCTGCACGCCCCCTAAAGCCTATTCATGCCTTTTTGGGGGTAAAAAACGGGCCCATTTTTGCGAAAAACGGGACGTTTTTGGGAGGTCTGCAGAGTGCAAAACCTTTTTTTAAAAAATTTGCCTCTTCAAAACCTTGGTGCGTCTTATACTCCGGTGCGTCTTATACTCTGAAAAATACGGTATGTCAATATTACTAGTAGTCCTTGACTTACAACAGTTCACTTAATGACCGTTCAAAGTTGCAACAGCACTTGAAAAATGCGACCTACGACCGTTTTTCAGTTACGACCTTTGCAGCAACCCCTTAATCTTGTGATTAAAATTCAGGTGCTTGGCAGCTGGTTCATCTTTATGACAGTTGCTGTGTCCCAAGGACATGTGATCCCCTTTTGCGACCTTCTGACAAGCATAGTCAATGGGGAAACTTAACAACCAGATTACTCACTTATCAACTGCAGTGGTTCGCTTAACAACTGTGGGACAAAAAAACTCACTTAACAAATGTCTCACTTAACAACAGAAATTTGGGGCTCCATTATGACCGTAAGTTGAGGACTTCCTGAATTATGATTTCTAAAATGTTGTAACCATAAATTGGATTATGCAGAGTTGAGCATACACTGAACAATTACCCCAGTGTTTCTCAAACTTCGCAACTTTAAGCTGTGTGCATTTCAATTTCCCACGCTGGCTGGGGAATTCTGGGAGTTGAAGTCCACATGTCTTAATCTTGCAAAGGCTGAGAAACACTGACACACACACACACACACACAAAATTACGTATGAGGGGGCTGGGGGTGTGTGTGTTTACAGCATAACTCTGGATCACCTCAAGCAATTTCAACCAAACTTGGTATACAGATGACTTACTCTCTGGAAACAAATACTGTGGGGTAACACACGGGTGTGTGTGTGTGTTGTTCTGTTACAATACAGCCTGTTGTGCTTTAAAAAGGCTTCTACTGTACAGCACAGTGGAATTGCCATGGTAACGGCTTCACAGTACTCCACAAGGGGGCTCCTTGTGAGATAAGGGGGAAAATCTAACATTAGAAATTACGTTTGGTCCGGACACTTTCCCCCCTATAAATAAATATACGGATAACGCTGGGTTATCAGTTAGTAGCATAAATAAAACACATATGCAGAATACACACAGGGCAAACCCAAAATGTGAGTCATGCCCCTAGGTGGCATCCTCTGCCATGATCTGTGCCACCTAGAAAGATTTTTAAAAAAAAAAAATTAAAAAGAGGAAAATGGAAATTGTTAACCCTCTTGCCCATAGTTAACTAGATAAGTTAACATGTATTGGTTTGACAATTGCAAAATATATATATATATATATATCCAGGAATTGGAAGCCAAGAATCAAGCACAATTTAAACAGAATGCATGTTCAATCACCACACTAAAAAGGATTCTATGAAGTATTTGGTTTTCTTAACACCCAGAGCTGAAGAAACAGAAGATTCTGACCTAATAAGGAAGCGTCTTCATTTCCCTCCAGTTTCATCTCTTTATAGGGAGGTCTCTCTGGGGTCCCCATCGAAGGCTCTCCAGAATCACAGAAATCTCCAGCCTGTTCATCAGCTGGACTTGAGACCTAAAAGAACAACAACAACAAACAAAACAATGACAGAAGATTAGAATGTTGAGAGTTGGGATTATTACACCTTTTGGATGGAGATAGGTTGAAACTAAACAAAAAGGAGTTCACTGTATTTTTTTTACCCATGGTTACAAAATGAAGAATTGCTCAAAAGTGGAACTTTTCAGACCATCTATTCTCAGATAATTGGCATGCTGAGATAAGCTCTTACAGGCAAAGTCACTGCTAAAATTCAAATAGAGACTAATTTTATCAGATTTCACTACAGATGCTATATAGGTTGATTAGTAAGTAACAATAATAATTTCTCTTCTGATAAATTTAGTGCTATTTGAAAACTATTGTTGATTTGTGTTGTTCAAAGGTGTTTTTCTTCAATTCTTGTTTCTTCTTGCCTTGTCATTGTTAATTGCGATTGTCCGACCCATTGCGACCCCATGGACAATGTTCCTCCAGGCCTTCCTGTCCTCTACCATCCTCTGGAGTCCATTTAAACTCACATCTACTGCTTTGGTGACTCCATCCAGCCACCTCATTCTCTGTCATCCAATTCTTCTTTTGCCCTCAATCGTTCCCAGCATTAGGCTCTTCCCCAGTGAGTCCTTCCTTCTCGTTAGGTGGCCAAAGTATTTGAGTCTCATCTTCAGGATCTGATTTCCTTCTAAAGAGCAGTCAGGGTTGATCTCCTCTAGGACTGATCGGTTTGATCACCTTGCAGTCCACGGAAGTCTCAAAAGTCTTTTCCAACACCACAGTTCAAAGGCCTCAATTCTTAGGCGCTCAGCCTTTCTTATGGTCCAACTTTCACAGCCATTTTTGCCTTATGGAATATTAAACATGAACAATTAGATTAAAAACACCTCTAGCGTTAGAAACTTAGGTGTCATCGGGGGTGGGTGGGTGGGTATATGACCTTGGATGGGTCATAAAGAATGGTGCATAGTCTGGGGAGGGGGGTATTCCTGGACTCAAAACTCCTATTTGAAGGGCAGGTGGCAGCCCTGGCTAGGAAGGTCCTTGAATCAGTTCCCAAGCATCCCAATGTAAATCACATGACCGTGGGAATGCTACCATGCGTGTAAGTGTGAAAAACGGGCATAGGTCACTTTTCCAATGCCGTTGTCACTCCGAACGGTCACTAAACGGACTATTGTACGTCAAGAACGACCTGCCTTCTCACCTGCTCTTCTGCCTCCTCTGCCTCTTGCTGCCTCAGCAAGAACTCCTCCGCCAGAGCAACCGCCACGGAACATGTCTCCGCTCCGTATCCCCGAATTCTTCTCTGGATCTCCATCGGCAGGATCTCCAGGAACTGCTCCAGGATCACCAGCTCCAGGATCTGGTCTTTGGTACGTCTTTCTGGCTGCAGCCACCCCCAGCAGAACTTCTTCAGCCGCTTGCAAGCCATGCGGGGACCTTCGGATGGCTGGTAGCAGAACCTCCTGAAGTGCTGGCGGTGGGCCTCCTCGGAAATGGTTTGTTCGTCCTGCTGGAAGCCGGGCGGGATGGTGACGATCCTTCTCCCGTGGCTTTCCGAGTCACCCTTGGGTGGGGTGTTTCCCCACATGGAGCAAGAGGACTCTGCTTCTTTAAGGAAATTCTGCCATCGGTCTTCCCACGTTGTCACCTGCCCTTCTTCCGGTTCCATTTTAATCTGGGATGGCATCGCTACAGGCAAATCCTCCCCCACAATCCCGGTCACAACCAGCTGGAGGCTCCCCTCAGATTCAGCAGTGGGGCTGCCTGCAGCTTCCTTTTCGGTTTTCATCCTTGGGGTATCCCTGGGATCAAATAAAATAAAATAAAATAAAATTCAGTTGACATTCATCAATGGGCCATCAGCGACAATTGCTATCGCTTACCAAAATGGGGCATAGCATCCTCCCCTCAGTGTGACTGTGGGGGTCTCAGCCAAACTGCAGATTGCATTGTGACCGGCTATGCCGGTCCAGTACCGGTAGTCCTCGACTTACAACAGTTCATTTAGGGATCGCTCAAAGTTACGATGACACTGAAAAGGGACGGATCACTGTTTTTCATGCTTAACACCATAGGAGTATCCCCATGGACACATGATCAAACTTCGGAGATTTGGCAATAATTTATGAGGGTCGCATGTCCTCGAGTTACATGATCCCCTTTTGCAACCTTCTGACGAGCAAAGTCAACGGGGGGGGGGGGGGAGAGCTAGATTCACTTAGCAACTGTGTTACTAACTTAATGACTGCAGTAATTCGCTTAACTACTGTGACAAGAAATGTCATAAAATGGGGGTACATTTCACTTCACAAAGGTTTCACTTAGCAACTTAAGAAATTTTGGGCTTAATTGTGGTCATAAGTTGAGCACTACCTGTATCTGATTGTTTTGATGTAAACAATACTGCGCTTCCAATGGTTAGATGGCCTAGACCAAGGGTGTCCAAACTTGGGAACTTTAAGACTTGTGGACTTCAACTCCCAGAATTCCCCAGCTACCCTGGCCTCTTTTGGATCTTTTTAACATTTCTACTTTATTTGGTTCTACTAATCAAATTGAAATGTTAATGTGTACAGGCAGTCCAGGAGTTACAACAGTTCAGTTTGTGATTGTTTTAAAGTTACAACGGCACTGGAAAAAAGCGATCAATGGTCATTTTTCACCCTTACGACTGTTGCGGCAACGTGTCACATGATTTACATTCAAATGCTTGACAACTGATTTACATTTATGACGGTTGTGGTGTCCCAGAGGATAGCGGTAGCACTCAAGACTTATGTGCCGCTTCTTAGCTCTTTACAGCCCCATTCTAAAGCGGTTTACAGAGTTAGCCTATTGCCCTCAAAACGATCTGGGTCCTCATTTTACCGACTTCAGCTGAATCAACCTTTAGCCGGTGAGGCTCAAATTGCCGGCAGCCGGCAGAAATAGACCATATATTATTTCAGACAAATGGCTCTCCAAGAAAAAGAGAAGAAGAAAATATATGGAGTTGCTAAGAGTTGACATTGACTTGATGGTACATAATCGAACGATCAGCTGGGAAAAGGCCTGAAATTAAAAGAACTCGCTGGGGAATTCTGGGAATTGAAGCCCACAATATTTAAAGTTGCCCAGGTTGGAGGCCCCTGATATATAGATGATGGCTTTGAAGCCCAAGCCAATCTGCAAAGGGGATTGCCTTGTGTGAAGCGAATTTATAATGTTGATTAAATTATAATTTCGGTCCATATGCCCAGATATTATATTCAGATGTGATGCGCCGGCAGCCCTCAGTTGATGATGATTTATTTAGTAACTATTCAAAATTACATCTGTGTTTTAAAAACTTACAAACAGTCCTCGCCCTTACAGCCATCAGTGTCCCCGTAGTCTCGGGGTGTGAAAATTTAGGCACCTGACATATCGATAATCATCACAGTACCAACATGATTGCCGTTTGTGACCAGCAGGTTTCCGACAAGCAAAGTCAGTGGGGAAGCCAGCGGAGAAAGTCTCATGTGACGTCTCACTTAACAACCACGGCCATTTGCTTAATGACCACAGTAAAATAGCTGGTAAAATCGGGTGTGGCAAATTTTTCCACCTCCTATTTTGGTCATAAGTCAAGTACTGCACATCCATAATTATAATGGATGAAAACTGGGATTTAGAATAGAAAAGAATGGGATTCTTTATGGGCCAAGTGTAATTGGACCAGATCAATCCTTCAATAAACCTATTAAAAGTTTGAGCCTGCTTTTAGATAAAAGAAGTTCTCCCATTTAAAAAAAATGCATGTTAACTGGGTTACACGCTGTGTGAAATCAAATGCAATTCCTTCAGTTTTGCCCGAGAGCATTGGATGAACCCAGCTGATGGCAGTTCATTTGATAAACCACGATTGAGCAAAAACAAGCTTATTGCAAAGTCTAACTCAGTGTTTCTCGACCTCAGCAACGTTTAAGATCCGTGGCCTTAGCTGGCTGGGGAATTCTGAGAATTGGAAGGGTGAAGCATCTTAAAATGTTTCTGCATTTGAGAAAAATGCTATGTGGGAGCTGGGTGCCCACAGCATCCATTCTTTGAAGAGTCTAGATGCCAGCCAGACAGTTAATTGCAGCTGTTGGCAGTTGAAACACCACCACCTGGGAGATCAAAGACTTCTCACTGCTGTTATCAGTATTTTATGGTTTTCTCCTTTCTCTGGTGGGAAGAAAGGAAACGATAACGGAAGTTGTGGGCAAAAATGTAGGAAGGGAAGACGTTAACGAAGAGCATAGAGACTTAGGTTCAAGGTTAATCCTCATCCTGGTGGGCTGGTGGGATTATGTGCCCATCATGGACTGTGTTGGGGATTGAGGGAGGGAGGAAAGGATTTAAATGCCTGTTTTCTCATGGTTTGTAAGCGATAGTTTATGGTTTCTTAGGTGATGCAATACAGTCTCTGTCTCAGACCAACCTACTTCACACAATAATAGCTGTGAAATTTTCTATCCTCAACAGAAGGAAGGAAGGAAGGAAGGAAGGAGGGAGGGAGGGAGGAGGGAGGAAGGAAGGAAGGAGGAAGGAAGGGCTTAAATGCTTGCTTTATCAGTTTTTAGCCACAGTTTATGATTTCTGAGATGAGACAAATATAGGTAGTCCTCAACTTATGACTACAAATGAGCCCAGAATTTATGTTGCTGAGAATTTTGTTAAGTGAGTTTTGCCCTATTTTACTATTTTTCTTGCCACATTTAAGTAAATCCCAGCAGTGGTTAAATTAGTAACCTGGTTGTTAAGTGAGTCCGGCTTTCACACTGCCACATATTTCCACAGATAAGTCCTAGGAATGAAATAGAATTACAGAATGATGGTCTTTCTCTTTGTTCCTCCTGTGCTAGGTTAATACAGGCAGTCCTTGATTTACAACAGTTCATTTAGGGACCCTCAGAGTTACAGCGGCACTGAAAAAAGTGACTTAGGACAAATTTTTCACACATACAACCGTTGCAGCATTCCCACGGTCCCATGATCAAAATCCAGCCACTTGGCCACTGGCTCATATTTATGACAGCTGCACTGTCCTGCGATCCCCTTTTGCAACTCAACAAAGTCAACGGGGAAGCTGGATTCACTTAACAACCATTGCTACTAACTTAACGACTCTAGCGATTCACTTAACGATCGGGGGTCCTTCTGACAAACAAGTCAGTGGGGGAAGTCGGATTCACTTTACAACTGTGTCACTAACTGAACCACTTGCCATGATTCCCTTCTTAAAAGGCCTGGCCAAAAGAAGGTCAGGAAACGGGGCAAAACCCAGGGAGCAAATGTCTCGCTTAGCTGCAGAAACGTTGGGCTCAATTGTGGCCGTAAGTTGAGGACTACCGGTACAATACCACCCCATCCCACCCACAACCAGCCTGTTGGACCCCTCCTCACTCCCTTTTGTGATTCTTCCTAGAGCCGTCCCCCACCCACCCACCCAAAAAGGAGATCCCCCTTTATTTGGGGGGGAAGGGGATCATCCCAGGATCGATCTGTTGGTCGTGATCAACAGATCACCGCCCGACCGGCTCGTCTCCTGATTCTGCCGTGGAGGGGAGCGAGAAAGAGGCAACCAGCCCAAAGTCACCCAGCCGGCTTTCACGCCCAAGGCGGCACTAGACCTCGCCGCCTCGCTTTCTATAGCCCGGTGCCTTTAACCACTAGACCACACTGCCTCTCCTCCTCCTCCTTCTTCCCCCTACCCCCGGGTGTCGTCCCCCCCCCCCGATTATCCCCTCTCCTGACCCCCTCCCCTTCCCCCTCCCCCCGCCGGACAAAGCAGCCTCCGAAACTCACAGCCGAACCTCCCGAGTTGAGAAATTCAAAATCCAGAGAGTTGGGGGGGGAGGGGCGGAGCTTGGAGGCGAGGGCTGGGAAAGGTGGGGGCCTTCGACGTTCCTCACGCACGCACGCTCGCTGGCGCCGGGCTGACGCACACGCCGAGCCGCTCTAGGAAGCCGGCGCGCTGCTCCTATTTTAACCCTTTGGCGGGAACGGGCTTTGGCCGCGAAAAGGAAGCGCAAATATTTCCCGTCCTTTCGCGACCTTCCCCTAATTCACCGAGTTCATCCCGTTAACACGTTGCAGACACGAGTTGTGGAAGGCTAACCACTGGTTATTATATTTTTAAAAAAAGATCTGTTTTTATTTTTCAATCAGAATAGACCTAACAACCACGTTACTAACTAAGCCAGTGTTTCTCAACCTTAGCAACTTGAAGATGTCCGGACTTCAACTCCCAGAATTCCCCAGCCAGCGAATGCTGGCTGGGGAATTCTGGGAGTTGAAGTCCGGACATCTTCAAGTTGCCAAGGTTGAGAAACACTGAACTAAGCAACTGGAGTGAGTTGCTTAACAACCTCGGCAAGAAAGGTCATAAACCGGAGCCAGGTCCACCAATTCAACAGAACTTTTTGGCTCAATTAGAGTCAGAAGTCGGGGACTATTGGAAGGAGGGTTGAAGAAGTTCATTCCCTGCGCCAGATTGCTCTATCCCCCCACCCACCCTCGCGTCTTCACGGGGGCGATCACGTGACGCCACGGGATCACGTGAGGAGCCCTTTCTTCTTCCTCCTCCGCCCCTCCCTCCCTCCTCGGGGCCGGAAATGCGAGAAGGGAGACGGGAGGGACCTCCCAAGCCACGGAGCAGCCGCGGTTAAAACCAACGAGCCGCGGAGGTCTAGAGAGGCGTGGGAATTTGTGGGCGTGGGGGGGGGGCGGCGCATTTCTCCTCTTGACACTCCGGGATGTGCAGTTCGCCGTCGGTGCGCAGAGGAGCCGAGACGGCGGCTGCGAGCGGAGGGTGGGGAAGCGGAGCCGCCGGTGCAAAAGAGCGGGTGCCTTGGGGCTGCGGCTCCTAAGGGAAGGGAGGGCAGGCAGCCCGCTTCCCACCCATCCCAATCTTAGAGGTAAGTAGGTCTAACCAAGGCCATCAGCCACAGCCATCCACTTCTGGGAGGGGGAAGATGGGTTCAGACGACTTGCTGTGCCAGCTTTGGGTTTTTGCGTTGGGTGTCAACCGGCTGGGCTCTGGGTCGGGGGGGGGGTGTTGGGTGGTGCATGTCTGGTTCATGCTTTTTTTTCAAGAGGCAACTGGACTTTCGGGGGGGGGGAACCATCAAGACCTGGAGGTTTGAGAATCTCCATAGACCTAGTATAGTATATAGCCTTTATTGTCTTTGTACATCATGTCCACAACGAAATTGGTTAAATATTGGTTAACATGCCTGATTTAACTTGATTAACTTAAAAGATGATTGTGGGAAGACTTGTAAACGGATTTTGTAAGCCCTTGACTTCTTTGTCAATGACGAACAAAGAAGAGCAACTAAGGTGGTTAAAGGTCTGGAGGCTAAAGCATACAAAAAACGGTTGGAGGATTTGAGTTTGGCTAGTCTAGAGAAAAGAAGGATAGAAGTACACTATATTGCCAAAAGTATTCACTCATCCATCCAAACAATCAGAATCAGGTGTCCCAATCACTTCCATGGCCAGAGGGGTATAAAATCAAGTACCTAGGCATGCAGACTGTTTTTACAAACATTTGTGAAAGAATGGGTCGCTCTTGGGAGCTCAGTGAATTCCAACGTGGAACTGTGATAGGATGCCACCTGTGCAACAAATCCAGTCGTGAAATTTCCTCGCTCCTAAATATTTCACAGTCAACTGTCAGCTGTATTATAAGAACATGGAAGTGTTTGGGAACAATAGTAACTCAGCCACGAAGTGATAGGCCACGTAAACCCATCCAACATCAGTGTATGACCTCACAAATACGCTTCTGGAGGATTAGTCAAAAATGCCCATAAACACACTCCTGAACCTTGTGGACAGCCTTCCCAGAAGAGTGGAAGGTGTTATAGCTGCAAAGGGTGGACCGATGTCATATTGAACCCTATGGATTAGGAATGGGATGTCACTTACAGTAAGTTCATATGCGAGTAAAGGCAGGTGAGCGAATATTTTTGGCAATATAGTGTATTCCAGTATTTGAGAGGCTTCCACAAAGAAGAGGGAGTCAAACTATTCTCCAGAGCACCTGAGGGCAGGGCAGGAAACAATGGGTGGAAACTAATCAAGGAGAGAAGCAACTTAGAAGTGAGGAGAAATTTTCTAACAGAACAATTTAGTGGAACAGCTTGCCTGGAGGAGGTGTAGAGTCTTCATCAATGGAGGTTTTTAAGAAGAGACCAGACAGTCATTTGTTTGAAATGGGATAGGATCTCCTGCTTGAGCAGGGAGCCAGACTAGAAGACCTCCAAGGTCCCTTCCAGCTCTATTCTGATTCAGTTCAGGTGAGTACAGGTCCACCTGAATAGCCAAACCCCTTTGAGAGGGCTTTCTCCCCCTTAGGGGAGGATACTGGCTGCCCCATTTTTTTTAGACTTTTGCTTTGTTTTCAGACAAACCCCTGATCCCTTTTTCTTGGACACTTCAAGAAGTTGTCCCAAATTTTGAGGTATTGATAGTCCTCAACTTATGACCCCAAGCTTGCTGCTGTTAAGGAAAGCATTTGTTAAGTGAGCTGTGTCTCATTTTATGATTTTCTTGCCTACAGTTGTTGAGTCCATCATTGCGGTCGTTAAGTTAGTAAGGCGGGGCTTAACTGACTTTGTCAGAAAGTCACCAAAAAGGGGATCGTGTGATCCTGGGACGTTGTGACTATCATAAATAAGAGTCATTTGCCAGGCGTCTGAATTTTGATTATGTGTCCATGAGGATCTGCAATAGTCGTAGAGGTGGGCAAACAGCCATCAGTCCCTTTTTAGAGGGCCATTGTATCTTTGAACATCACGAAATGAGCTGTTGTGAGCCGATATTGTCTGTGGTCCTCTTTGCAGTTTAAGGATTGTGGGTTTCTTTGCCATGCAAAACCAGGGTGTTCATCTGCAGTCTTTTTGCAGAGGACTAGCAGCTTAGAAAGCTGCCTAATTCTCAAGGGTATTTAACTTAATATTGTCTACCCGGCCTTGTCTGATCTCCAGCTCTTCTCAGTAAGGTAGTTTTTAACTTTCCTGCTATGGTTGTCATCTGACATAAACTGTGGTTAATCTAGAGATGATTTCCTCAATGGGGCTGTTTTTCTCCAGTCTTTGCACAATGCACCAAACCACACAAACAATGGGGCTAGTAGTAGTCGTGCAACACACTCACCTCAAAGTTGATAACTAGATTGCAGTTTGGTTGGTGGTTGTCAGAAATGTAGGCCCAAAGGCTCCTTAATTGTAGAAGAGCGGTGTACATTCCTGTATTCGCACAACATTCCTAACCTGGTCAATAAATTAACTCACTTGGAGGTTACACGGGGACACAAAAGAGGCGGGTAATTAAACTGGGCTTCACAGAATGTCAAGATCTCATTTTGCAAATGCACCTTTCCAGGTTTTCCCCCCCCCCCCCTCTTAGCTGGTTTAATGGGTTGTGTGAACTGAGCCATTCACTGGCAGCCGTTCTTCAGGGTTTCAAGCAAAGGCTCTTCACAGTTTCTTAAGGCCTTAGCCGTTCTTCAGTTAAACTGAATTGTCCTTTCTGGGCTTCAGGCTGGGGGCTGTTTTTATGTGTCTTCCTTTTTTCCTCCTCAAAATTTTTCATACCGTGAAAATAAGGGTCTTATTTTCTTTTGACCCCCGAAATAAGTGCTTGGCCTTGTTTTCGGGGTGGTGGTGGTGGTCTTATTGTTTTTGAGGTGCAGGAAGCGGCGAATATGGTCCCCTCATGGCTGCTGCTGTGTTGCAATATTTTTGGGGAGGTCTTATTTTAGCGCATGCGCTCAAAAGCTCGATTGGGCTTATTATCTGGGGAGGTCTTATTTTCAGAGAAACAGGGTAGTTGGATCAGCAAGAGTTCCTGCTTTAGTGTTGTGCATCTCACTTAACAAGACATTGCTCAGTGGGGGTACTTTTGCTATGCAGCTAGTCCTTGACTTACAACGGTTCACTTAATGACCGAAGTTACAGCCGCACTGGAAAAAGTTACTTCTATGACCATTTTTCACACTTGTGACTGTTGCAGCGTGCCTCGGATCACCTGATTTGCCACTGGATACTTGACAATGTTTATGACGGTTGCCTTGTGTCCCTGGGGGGTCACACGATCTTCTTTTGCGACCTTCCGACAACAAGCAAAGTTCATGGGGAAGCGAGATTCACTTAACAACCATGTTATTAATTTAACAGCTGCAGTGATTCACTTAAGAAACATGGCAATAAAAGTCGTAAAACAGGGCAAGCTCACCTAACCAATCTCTCACAACATGAATTTTGGGCTCAGTGGTGTCATAAATTGAGGGCGACCTGTATTTATAACGGCTGCAGGGTCCCGAGGTCCCTTTTGAAACTTTCTGTAACCTTCAGTCACTTTCTGACGAGCAAAATCGATAGGGAAGCCAGATTCACTTAACAACCCGGTCACTTAATGTAACAGTGCCTAGGCACAGCATCGTCAAGTGCACTGATTCATTTAATGACTGTGGCCAGAAAGGTCATAAAATGGGGCAAGCTCACTTAACAAACATTTCACTTTGGGACAGAAATTTTGGTCGTAAGTCGAGGACTACCTATAATCTTGTTTCAGCAGAGCCTGAATATTCAAGGATAATTCATGATGATTGGAGCTTTTCTTTGAAGCAATTGGGTTATTTCATAAAGCAGGGATACTTTTAAGTTAAGCTGGTGGGGCTTTCATTATATCCTACCATTTTCTCGCAGGCCAAACAGAAGTGTGGTTTACCCACTACTGTTTTCTGGAAATGTATTTTGTTTACCTCCCAGGCTAATCTGCAACCCCTGGATTTCCTTTTGGTCTCCCATCCCAATACTAACACGCTTAACTTTTTCCAAGACCAGCTCTGTGCTGCCCTGCTGGAAACAAAGGATACTTTTAGGAAGGGAGAGCACAAAACTATTCGCAAATTTTGTAATCTGATGGAACTAGAAAAGCAGGGAAGTTCCTTGACCTAAAACCGTTTACACATGTTGGGGTTACAGCTTCCGAAATCTGGAAACGGGGGAATTCTGGGGTGTTTTTACCCATGTTGTGGCCCACCAGCAGAGCTGGCAGCAGATTCGGACAGTGAGGAGGTTGGGGAGGAAGATGGGCCAGTCCTGGAGTCTGGGGAAGGCTCTGATGAGGGCTCTGTGTCGGAGGCAGATGGGGGCCAGAGCCAAATGCCAGTTATCTGCTGCCTTTAGAGTCAGACATCAGTGAGGCAGACGAACAGCTGGAGCCTGTTTCCCAGTGTGTGCATGCACAGAGTTGCCAGACAAAGGGAACAGCTAAAGAACAGGGGTAGACTTGGGAGTAAAGCCACAGGTGGGCGATGAATGGCCCCTCCCAGAGGAAATAAAAGAGGAGCGAAAGGGGAGTGGAGTTTGCAGGAGACAATTAGTTCTCTTAATTGGTTCGTGACTGAGACTCCTTGCCAAATTTTGCAGGTATCCGCCTGGCAGCTCTCCAAGCCAGATAAGGTCTGTGACTGTAAATCCTCCCCTGAAAGACTTTGCTGGCTGTGAATGAATTCACAGTAAATTAATAAAAGGTCTTTTTTTGTCAGGACAAGGAGTTGGCTTCATGCTCTCAGGAAGCCTCAGTCAGAACAACCCAATTCTTTAGCTGAAATCCCCCCACAACCAAATTCAAAATGGTTGACCAAAAGTAATTAGCAGGCAGCTTGTTTTTTTTATCTTACAGATTTAGAACATAACAAGCAATAGAATGAAATGAAAGAACTGTTGAAGGTCGGATTGGTCCCCCAGTTCCACTTTCTGCATTCTCTGCTTTTTTTCCCCCCTGCCGTGTTGTTCCTCTTTCCAGTCTCCTCTTCTCCTTTTGTGTTTGCTCTGAAGATTAAGCAATAACTCCCCCCCCCCCCGCTCCTTTGTCCAAAAGGGGAAGATTGCTTCTTCAGTATCGTGCTGGGGAATTCTGGGAGTTGAAGTTCTCACATCTCAAATTTGCTGAGACGGAGAAAAAAAAACCCCTCCGGTTGTGGGATTTCACCAGATCAGGACATTGAGAAAAACTTGGCAGTGTGTGCCAAGTAAACGCGTGTTCCTCTGGTGTTCAGCTTTTAAACAGGTCTGAATACAGGTAGCCCTCGACGTACGACCATGAGCCCAAAATTTCCGTTGCTAAGTGAAACGTTTAAGTGAGTTTTGCTGTCAAGCAGTATACACGTCGTTCTCAACTTAACAAAAGTTCATGTGGTGACCGTTCAAAATGACAACAGCCCTGTTGTAATTATGACCGTTTTTCACACTTACGACTGTTGCTGCAGTCCCCAGGATCACATGATCGAAATTCAGATGCTTGGCAACTGACTCATACTTATGACAGTTGCAAAATCCTGGGGTCATGTTTTACAACCTTCTGACAAACCAAGTGGAGTTCTAGTGGGCAACCATTTAAATGTGATCCAGCCGTGGGCAGCAGCTGCCAAAAAAGCCAACACAGTTCTAGGCTGCATAAACAGAGGGATAGAATCAAGATCACCTGAAGTGTTAATACCACTTTATAATGCCTTGGGAAGGCCACACTTGGAATACTGCATTCAGTTTTGGTCACCACGATGTAGAAAAGGATGTTGAGACTCTAGAAAGAGTGCAGAGAAGAGCAACAAAGATGATTAGGGGACTGGAGACTAAAACATATGAAGAAAGGTTGAGGAACTGGGTATGTCTACTTTAAGAGAAAGAAGGACTAGGGGAGACATGATAGCAGTCTTCCAATATCTCAGGGGCTGCCACAAAGAAGAGGGAGTCAAACTATTCTCCAAGGCACCTGAGGGTAGAACAAGAAGCAATGGGTGGAAACTAATCAAGGAGAGAAGGAATTTAGAACTGAGGAGAAATTTCCTGACAGTTAGAACAATTAATCAGTGGAACAACTTGCCTCCAGAAGTTGTTAATGCCCCAACACTGGAAGTCTTTAAGAAGATGTTGGATAGCCATTTGTCTGAAACGGTATAGAGTTTCCTGCCTGAGCAGGGGTTGGACTAGAAGACCTCCAAGGTCCCTTCCAACTCTGCTATTGTATTATTATTGTTAAAGTCAATGGGGAAGCCAGATTCATTGAATAACTGTGTTACTAATTTAACAACTGCAGTGATTCCCTTAACCACCGTGTTAAGAAAGATTTTATAATGGGGCAAAACTCACTTAAGAAATGTCCCACTTAGCAACACAAATTGAGGGCTCCGTTGTGGTTGTAAGTTGAGGACCTTTTGTCACCAGGGACCAGTTCTGTAGAAAGAGGTTTTTCCCGGGACCGGAGGGGGCGTGTTTCATGGGCTGCCTGCATCTTGTGGATGGGCCTTCACTTGTTTGCATGGCCCAGTTTCTGGCATGTCGTGACCTGGTGCCGGTCCACGGATGGTGAGTTATGGACCCCCTGGTCTATGTATTAAGTGCTATTAAGTGCTATGTATGAGCCGAGGTGGCGCAGTGGTTAAATGCAGCACTGCAGGCTACTTCAGCTGACTGCAGTTCTGCAGTTCGGCTGTTCAAATCTCACCAGCTCAAGGTTGACTCAGCCTTCCATCCTTCCGAGGTGGGTAAAATGAGGACCCGGATTGTTGTTGGGGGCAATATGCTGACTCTGTAAACTGCTTAGAGAGGCCTGAAAACCCTGTGAAGCGGTATATAAGTCTAACTGCTATTGCTATTCCTATTGCTATTGCTATTTGATTTTTTTTATATTCCATGAGCAGCTGCGGTTTGTAACACATTAAAGGTCATAGGCTCAGATTCTCCGTGTGATCAATGGGATTTTTATGGACCACCAGTGGCCAGCGGAGCTGGCAGCAGATTCGGACAGTGAGGAGGTTGGGGAGGAAGATGGGCCAGTCCTGGAGTCTGGGGAAGGCTCTGAGGAGGGCTCTGTGTCGGAGGCAGAGAGGGGGCCAGGGCCGTATGCCAGTTATCAGTTGCCTTCAGAGTCAGACATCAGTGAGGCAGAGAAACAGCTGGAGCCTGATCCCAGTGTGCGCATGCACAGAGTTGCCAGACGAAGGAAACAGCTGAAGAACAGGGGTCGACTTGGGAGTAAAGCCACAGGTGGACGATGAATGGCCCCTCCCAGGTGAAATAAAAGAGGAGCGAAGGGGGAGTGGAGTTTGCAGGAGACAATTAGTTCATTCCTCCATTCTTGCCAAGTATTGCGGGTGTCTGAAAGATACCGGCCCGGCCACTCTCCAAGCCTGATAAAGTCGGTGATTTTGAACTATCTTGACGGACTGTGGGCCGGGAATTTTGCTGAAGAGAAATTCAATGTAAATTAAATAAAAGGGGTTTATCGGGACGAGGACTCGGCTTCGTGCTGCTGGGGAAGTTTAGGTCATAACAGGGTTTCACAATTGCTCCTTTCTGCAGCTGATCCGTAAATATTCCCATTTGACAGGGGTGGAACATTGAGAATATAAATAAACATGGTCAAATGCAACTGAGGAAAGAAAAATACAACATTGGTATAACTAGTATTTGGTCTGCAGTGCAAGCCAGCCCGACATACGTTCTCATTGATGTTCAGAGCATTTCAGATTTAAAATACTGTGCCAATTAAATTCAAAGATCCTCTTTCCCACAAGTCATCTGTAACCAGGGAAAAATTGGCGGAAGCCACAGATGTCCGTATGAACCGAGGCTGAAGGGAAACAGAAACTTCCCCTTTTCAACCAAGGCAGCCCTAACAGCAGAATTGGAACAAAAACGAGATGCGCTTGACTTCCAATCATTTCTTTAGTCACCATTTCAAGTGACAGTGCTGAAAAAGTGACTTCCAGTCAGTCCTCCCATTTATAACCGTTGCCACATCCGTGGTCATGTGAGCAAAAATGTGGGCACTTGGCAAGCAGCGTGTCTTTAGAATACATAAACACGAGCCAGCTGTGTGTGGCAGCAGCGAAAAAAGCTAATACAATCCTCGGTTGTATAAATAGAGGCACAGAAACAAAATCACGTGAAGTATTAGTACTGCTTTATAAACCCTTAGTAAGGCCACACCTGGAATACTGCATCCACTTTGGATCACCACGTTACAAAAAAAGCGTGACCCGTCAAAACCGCGGTCCACAAAAGCGGGATCGACGAAAGCGCGCATTTGACATCATCACAGCGCGACGAAAAAAATTAAAAATTGAAATAAAAATTAAATTAAAGCAAGCCGATTCACATAAAGGTAAGGGTTAGGTTTAGGGTTAGGGTTAGGTTAAGGGTTAGGGTTAGGTTTAGAGCGTTAGGGTTACGTTTAGCGTTAGGTTAAGAGTTAGCGTTAGGTTTAGCGTTACGTTAACGGTTAGGTTTAGGGTTAGATTTAGGGTTAGGTTAAGGGTTAGGTTTAGGGTTAGGTTTAGGGTTAGGTTTAGGGTTAGGTTTGGGGGGGTTAGGGTAAGGTTTTCGCTTTATTTTTACATTTTTCGATCACAGTGCGATGTTTTCGTCACGCTGTGATGACGTCAAATGCGCGCTTTCGTCGACCGTGATTTTGTCGTCCGCGGTTTTGTGGTGGAACCCCAAAAAAGATGTTGAGGCTTTGGAAAAAGTGCAAAGAAGAGCAACTAAGATGATTAAAGGCCTGGGGATTAAAATATGAATGGTTGCAAGATTTGGGTATAGCTATTCTAGAGAAAAGAAGGAGTTGTGGGGGGGTGGCATGACAGCTGTACTCCAGTATTTGAGGGTCTGCCACACAGAGGAGGGGGAGGGGTTGTCAGCTTATTGTTTAATTATCGCAGCATTTCTCAACCATGGAAACGTTTAAGATGAGTTGGACTTCAACTCCCAGAATTCCCCCAGCCAATCTTGCTGGCTGTGGAATTCTGGGAGTTGAAGTCCAACTCATCTTAAAAGTTGCTAAAGAAACACTATTCTATTCCATTCCACGCCATTCCATGGATTTAACTGACAAGCGGGCAGATCCTGACAGAACATTAGAAGACACTTCCTAAGTGTAAAAAAACCACCAGGCACTTTTTATCCTATGTGGTGGACGTGCAATGAGGCAAAAAATTATTGGAAAATGATTCAGTCATGGTTAGAACAAATGGTGGGAGACCAAATCTTGTTTAAACCGGAAATTTTTCTCCTAGGTATAATACCGGAGGGGTTTAAGAAAGATACACTTTATTTAATTATACATGTACTAACTGCGGCGCTCATAACATGCACAATATTGGAAAAAAGAAAATACACCATCAGAGTTAGATATAATCAGAAAAGTGTTGGCCTGTGCGGAAGCAGATAGGGTCACTCTTGAACTTAAAAATAAAGGGGAATCAGAATATTTTGAAGTCTGGAACAGATTTTATGACTGGTATAAGACTAGGTGACAAGACTGGAACAAACTGTATATATTGCGATTGGACAGAAGGATTGATAATGTATTGAGTAGGCTAATTGCCAATGGTTGAGACTAGCTGTATATAATGTGAATGAATGGTCACTTCGACTTCACGGTACTGCATTGTATTAAATGTAAAAATAATAAAAATTTATTGGAAAAAAAAGAGAAGATACTTCCTAAAAGTAAGAGCCATTTTGTGGTGGGGAGTATCGTCAGACAGCTGTTAGGCTTCTCTTTCCTGGTTGCTCAAAGCGACTTCCTAAGAATGGTTTAATCTGGATTCTTGCGCTGAGCAAGGAGCTGGATTGGATGACCTCAGAGGCCCCTTGCTCTTAGATTCTGCCATTCAGCGAGTGGCTGCTTCAGTGTTACACTTTTCCTCCTCCTCATCCATGTTTCTCTGTCTGTCCTTCAGGAGGAAGTCGGTTGGATAGAAGACGCTCCCAGTTTTCCTGTAGGTGAGAAGCTCTGAAATTCTCATCATCTGTCCCTTGTAAGTACCACTCTGAACTTGCCCAAACGTCGACTCACAACCCCCTCGGTCATGTCCGCAGAAAGAAACCAGTGCTGGGCTGGGAAGGCGAGCGGTTGAGCAGAGCCGAGGCCGAAATGGCGGCCGAGCGACGGGAGGTGTCCTCTGTGGGCCTCCACCCGTACGAAACCAGGGTGGAAAAAGGAGTCAAAATGGAGGAGTTCGAAAGAAATAGCCTTGCGCTGGCCGGCCCAACCCGGTTCAGGAGGAGCCCTTACGTGGTCCAAACTTTCACCGTCGGGGAGCATTTTAGCCGGATGACAGCCAAGCCAACGGAGCGGGACCTCGGGGAAGGGAGGCTGTCGCCATGTTGGGAAGCCCAATGGCGGGACATCCTGAAGAACACACAGTCCCCTTATTCGGGGTGGGGCCACCCCCAGATCCCGGTTCCTGCTGAAACCAGGGCTGGTGAAGAGCTCCTACAAGAAGAGGCAGGTGGGATTCTGCCACCTGAGAGGCCCCTCAGGACCATTTCGGATGCAGACCCCGCCGAACAAGGGGAGGATGGAGAAGTGAAGGGAGAGGGCCAAGCCCAGGAGACGCCCAGCGCAGAACTGCATCGGCAACACTTCCGCTGGCTTTGCTACCAGGAGGCAGAAGGGCCTTGGGACGTCTGCGCCCGGCTGCGGGAGCTGTGCCTCAACTGGCTGCAGCCGGAGCTGAATTCGAAAGAACGGATGGTGGAGCTGGTGGTCCTGGAGCAGTTCTTGGCCATCTTGCCTGAGGACATCCAGGGCTGGGTAGGAGAAAGCGGGCCGGAGACCTGTGCCCAGGCGGTGGCCTTGGTGGAGGACTATCTGCTGAGGCAGCAAGAGACTGAGAGGTGGAAGCAGGAAGTAAGGGGGAGGGGGTTCTGGGGTGGAATGGGGAATTGGGGATGAGTCCATCAGTCCTTCATCTCATAAGGGCCACAGTGGTACAGGGGGTAAAGTGCAGTCTTGCAGGATAACTCTACCCGCTGTTGGCAGTTCGATCCTGACCGGCTCAAAGTTGACTGAGCCTTCCATCTTTCCAAAGTCAGTCCAATGAGGACCCGGATTGTTGTGGGGTGGGGCGATACGCTAACTCTCTAAACCGCTTAGAGAGGGCTGCAAAGCAGGGGTCTCTAACCTCTGATCTGTGGACCGGCACTGGGTTTCAGCCAGTGGTGGGTTTCAAAAATTGTTTGAACCTACTCTGTGGGTGTGGCCTCCTTTGTGGGAGTGGCTTGCCGCCCATGTGACTGGATAGGAGTGGCTTGCTGCCCATGTGACTGGATATGAAGATGCCGAGGACACTTGTCAGAACCACCTTAAATTACCTCACCCACAGCACTGGCATGCATAAGAATAGGATGTAAACTTGTTTTTTAAAAGGCATCTTTGGTTTGCGTCAAAACAACTTCAACACACGCAATGTTCTGATTGCACCACAAACGCAGTAGTCATCCTTACCTTTCACAGAGGCACTGAGTTTTATAAATAGAGCCTGATAGTGTAGAATAATCATATCCAAGGACCAGTGGTGGGTTTCAAAAATTTTTGGAACCTCTTCTGTAGGTGTGGCCTGCTTTCCGGGTCCACTGGTGGAACCTCTTCTAACCGGTTCGGTAGATTTGACGAACTGGTAGGAACCCACCTCTGGCTGCAGCATGCCAGAAAGTAGGCCAAACGAAGCCCCATCCATGGGATGCAGGTAGCACACAAAACCACACACCCCTCTGGTCCACAGAAAAAGCTCTCTCCACGGAGCTGGTCCCTGGTGCCTAAAGCTTTGGAGGCCGCTGATGTAAAGCACTATGAAGTGGCATATAAGTGTAAATGCTATTGCTGTTGCTATCTCACTGTGTTCCATCAGGGACCAACAAGTGGATTGAGTATTTCTCAATCTTAACTGTAACATGTGTGGACTTCAACTCCCAGAATTCCTGCTACTTTCCCCCCCATTTTATTAGTTTATAATATAAAATACAAAACTACAGAAGCAGATAGTAGGACACAGAGGGAAAGGGAAGGGGAAGAAAGTAGAGAGGGGGGAAGGGGGAAGTGGAAAAAAAGTGTTGACTTTGTCCAATTCCCTCTGCTGCAGTAAAATAAAGCATTAACATTGAACCTCAGCTTTTAACTTTCCCACAGCAGTGGCTAAGACGCTGAGCTTGTCGATCAGAAAGGTCGGCAGTTCGGCAGTTCGAATCCCTAGTGCCATGTAATGGAGTGAGCTCCCGTTACTTGTCCCAGCTTCTGCCAACCTAGAAGTTCAAAAGCACGTAACAAATGCAAGTAGAAAAAATAGGGACCACCTTTGGTGGGAAGGTAACAGCATTCTGTGCACCTTCGGCATTTAGTCATGCCGGCCACATGACCACGGAGACGTCTTCGGACAGCGCTGGCTCTTCGGCTTTGAAACAGAGATGAGCACCGCCTCCTAGAGTTCGGAACAACTAGCACATATGTGCGAGGGGAACCTTTACCTTTTATAAGCTAGCCTTTTCTATAATGACAAATCAATTTACCTTATTTTTCAGAGTATAAGACATACCGGAGTATAAGACGCCCCAAGATTTTGAAGAGGCAAATTTTAAAAAAAAGTTTTTGCACTCTGCAGACCTCCCGAAAACAGGTCCGTTTTTTGTTTTTTTTTAAAAAAGGCATGCATAGCCTTTAGGAGGCTTGTAGAGTGCTCCTGGGGGCTGGGGAGGCCAAAAATGAGCAAAAATGGCCACTTTTTCATGAAAACGGGCCCATTTTTTATCAAAAAAAAAAAAGAGGCATTATTAGGAGGCTTATAGAGTGCTCTTGGGGGCCGGGGGGTGCAAAAATGAGCAAAAAACAGCCCATTTTTCGCTCATTTCTACCCTCCCCAGCCCCCAGGAGCACTCTGGAAGCCTCCTAAAGGCTATGCATGGCCATTTTTGCAAAGGGGTCGGGGTTTCAGGAGGCCAAAAATGCTCTATTCAGTGTATAAGACGCACCCAGATTTTCACCCTCTTTTCTGAGGGAAAAAGGTGTGTCTTATACTCCAACAAATACGGTAATCAGTTTCATTTGTTCCACCTCAAGCAAAAAGTCCAGAAGCGGTTTCCAAGCAGAAACAAACATTCTTATCTTCTTTTCTTTGATCAAAAATGGTCAATTTAGCCATCTCTGTTAAGTCCATCAGTTTTTGTAGCCATTCATCCATGGTGGGAATCGAATTCGAGGATGCAGCCTCCTCAGCTGAGGGATAAACACTTCAACCTGGTCGTGCGCCTGAAATGTTTTAGTAAAGAAAGATGATATTTGACAATATATTTAGAATCGTTGATATTCATATTTAAAATAAAGAAAAAGCAGAATAGCAAGATTAAATCAAAATGTAGGGAAAAAAGAAAATATATTAAAAAATAGCTTCCAATTTTCTTTACAGCAATTATAAGTATAACTTTAGCTCTTATTTTGTGGTGATAGCAGGCTCTTCATTTTTTCTGTAATTTTTTTTTTTTCCTAATCAGAAGCCTCTATCACAAGTTCTTTTTTCCCCCCTCCGTTTCACACAAAAAGTTTATAGGGCTTTCCAGTCAGCAATCAACTTTGGGCCTGAGATTTTGGATTTTTTTCCCTTGAAGGATATCAGTTGAGCCAACAGCCTGAAATGTGATCAAGCCAGTCTCTTCCCCAGAAAAGTTTTGGGTCTTTCTGACCTTCCCACTTCGGGGGTGTCAAACTCGCGCCGTCACATGACATATCGCGACTTTCCCCTCCCTTCGCTAAAATGGGGGTGGGCGTGGCCAGCACGTGATGCATCCAGCCCACGGGCCGCCAGTTTGATACCCCTGTACTAAACCCATGAATAAGTTTTCCAGTCTTTCTCCAGATCTTACTGCCTGTTTAACATTTCTCAGTCCTGCATTCTTGTCCCACATTCTTTGAATGCGTGACCCGACAAAAGGGCGAATGACAAAACCGCGCCCGACTAAACCGCGTCGCTGACATCATCAACGCAGTGACAACAGCCAGCACGGAGAAAGAAGGGCGCTTTAAATAGTGCGTTGAAAGAAAGCCGATTCAACTTAAGGTAAGGGTTAGGGTTAGGGTTAGGGTTAGGGTTAGGTTAAGGGTTAGGTTAAGGGTTAGGTTTAGGGTTAGGTTAAGGGTTAGGTTTAGGGTTAGGTTAAGGGTTAGGTTTAGGGTTAGGTTAAGGGTTAGGGTTAGGTTAAGGATAAGGTTTAGGGTTTACAGCGTGCTTCTGTCTCCGCCCTGTTGTCGCCCTGTTGATGACATCAGCAACGCGGTTTAGTCGGGCGGGGTTTTGTCGTTTGCCCTTTTGTCGGTGAACCTTTCAAATGTAGACAAGACTTGGCAACTTTTAAGAATTGTGGACCTCAACTCCCAAAACTGCCAAGGTTTGAGAAACACTGCTTGCCACTTCTCCCGATCTCGCACTAAACGCTCAGTAGGTTCCCAGCATTTATGGTGAAGTTTCTTTCCTGATCAAACAGTTGCACCGTCGTGCAGCAAACACCCGCCGTGTTCAAATGTGTGGTGTTCTGACATTAGAGGTACACCCCCAAAGGGCCAGGACCAGAGTCGTCATTCTGATTCAAAGAGCCAGAATTGCAGCCACCCACATTCTTGCTTTTTTATCTTTCAGGTACTAGGAGAGTTTGAAGAAGTAGCAATGAGTTTTTCGAGAGAAGATGACACTGGCGAAAAACAGCCTTGCCGGGAAATCAAGCAAGAGCAGGCCAACTGGTTGGGTACGGATGCTTTACCATGTATTCATTTATTTTAATTATTTTTTTATTACTATTCTGACCTAGACTTCCCAAAAGCACGAAGCCGACTCCTCCGCCGAGTCCCCTAATCATTTTCGTTGCTCTTCTCTGCACTCTTTCCAGAGTCTCTGCATCTTTTTTACATTGTTTCGACCAACTATATATCTGTTTCTTACATTATGTAAAGCCTCAGGAAACAGGAAGCCAATAGCTTTCAAATTAAAATTTGCTGCCCTGAAACAAATTGTGGTTAAATGATCTTAAATTGATTGTAGTCACACATTAGAATGGCAAAAAAATAAATAAATCGTATTTTTGGAGTATAAGACGCACCTTAATTTTTTGGGGGAGGAAAAAAAATCTGACTCTGTCTGCCAGCATCCATCGGTATTCATCTGGCTAGCATCCTTAGCAAACAGCCTGGTCAGCTTTCGCACATTAGTTTGCTGGTTGTGAGCACGTGTGCAGAGGCCGGCGAGTGGGGACCAGCAATTGGGCGGGGCTACATTCAGATTATAAGATGCACCCAAATTTTTACCCTCTTTTAGGGGGAGGGGAGTACCTCATATGTCAAAAAATACATTACATGAAGAAAAGGATCAGCGCAGAAAATGAAAGTGTGTTGTTCCAACCATTGCACTTGTTTTCAGTTCTAGCTTTTCTAACACTCTCTTTTAATCTTGACAGATAAGTGGGAGAGTGAGGATGAAGAGGCTGTGTTTGAAGCATTATTGGAAAAAGCCGAAACTCAAGTCCTAGAAGAAAATTTTGGAGAACAAGAGGCATCAAGGTGGGAGCAGAGATTCCCCATAGACAAGAGACGAAACAACGCCATTCTCGGCGAGAGCGGGATTTCCAGGGAGCGTGTCTTGGAGGACAGAACGCCAACAGGAAAGCGAAGACACATGTGCGCTATTTGTGGGAAGGGCTTCACTCAGAAATCCAACCTCAACCGGCATCAGAGAACCCACGTGGGAGGAAAGACATTTCAGTGCTTAAAGTGCGGGAAAAACTTCAAATGGGAAACCAGTTTTATGCGACACCAGCGATTCCATACCGGCGAGAAGCCTTACCCCTGTGTGGACTGCGGGAAATGCTTCAGTCGGAGCGCAAATCTCATCATTCACCAGCGGATCCACACCGGGGAGAAACCCCACCAGTGTGTAGACTGCGGGCAGAGTTTTAGCCAGGTTTCCAATCTTGTTCGGCACCACCGAGTCCACACCGGGGAGAAACCGTACAAATGCCTGGAGTGCGAGAAGAGCTTCACTCAGAAATCCAACCTCGTCAAGCATCAGAGTGTCCATTTGGGAGACAAGCCGCCCCGACGCTCGGCTAATGGGAAGCGACTCAGCCAGAGGTCCAGTCATAAGAGATTGGACAGGGATCCCCTTGGGGAAAATCCCTGTCAGTGCTTCAAGTGCGGGAAGGTCTTTTCCCGGAAAGGCAACCTCCTCCGGCATCAGAGCATCCACACAAAAGACAAGCCGCACAAATGCCTCGAATGTGGGAAGCGGTTCAACCAGAGGACCAACCTGAATGCACATCAAAGGATCCATACTGGGGAGAAACCGTACCGGTGTCCGGACTGTGGGAAGAGCTTCCGGTGGAGGGCGCACCTGATCATCCACAAGCGCTTGCACACCGGCGAGAAGCCGCACAAATGCGTCGACTGTGGGCAGAGCTTCAGCCAGCGGTCCAATCTGGTGAGGCACCTCCGAATCCACACGGGGGAGAAGCCGTACAAGTGCTCTGAGTGCGAGAAGAGCTTTGGCCAGAAATCCAACCTTCTTAAGCATCAGAAGATTCACACGGGGGACAGTGCCCTCCATCAGCCGACCGGGAGCGTCAGACAGGACCCAATGGGAGAGGAACCCTATCAGTGTTTCAGGTGTGGGAAAATGTTCACCCGCCGGGGCAACCTTCTGAGACACCAGAGCATCCACACCCGAGAAAAACCTCACAAGTGCTCCGACTGTGGGAAGAGGTTCAATCAGAGAGCCAACCTCACCAGCCATCAGAGGATTCACACCGGGGAGAAACCCTTCGCCTGTCTTGACTGTGGGAAATGTTTTCGCCAGAGCCCTCACCTGATTAAACACCAGAAAGTCCACGCAGAGGAGAAGGCTTCCTACCACCATGGCTCAGATGATGGGGCGAGCATCAGCCTGGAGCCGGGCCACAGGAGCCACGAGAGGATCTACCTGAGAGGCAATCCATATCAGTGCATGAAGTGCGGGAAGATGTTCAACTGGCAATCGAATTTCATCCGGCATCAAAAAATCCACGTGGGCGAAGAACCGCGCCAGTGCTTGGATTGCGGGAAGACCTTCAATCGGAGGAAGAACTTTGTGGCTCACCAGAGAATCCACACGAAAGAGAAGCCCCATCAGTGCACCGAGTGCGGGCAGACCTTCACCTGGGAAGCACACCTGGTGATCCATCAAAGGATCCACACGGGAGAAAAACCTCACACCTGCATTGAGTGCGGGCAGAGTTTCAGTCAGAGGTCCAACCTCATCCGGCATCAGAGGATCCACACGGGAGAGAAACCTTACGCTTGCGCGGAGTGCGGCCAGAGTTTCACGCAAAGGACGCACCTTGTGGTGCACCAGAGAACCCACACGGGGGAGAAGCCGCATACGTGCGTGGAGTGCGGGCAAGGCTTCAGCCAGAGGGCGCACCTGATTGTCCACCGGAGAATCCACACAGGAGAGAAGCCGTATCGGTGCACGGACTGCGGACAAGGCTTCTGCCAAAGATCCAATCTTACCAGACATCAGAGGTCCCATGACTGTGAGAAACAAAAATAGGAAACGGGAAGGAACACCTCGCTGGAAGGTTGTGTCTTGAGTCTCAGTCATCCACGCATGAGGAATCGGGGATGAGGGAGAATGGCCATGTTCAGTTGGTATGGTCATTTATTGGGGACAAACCAAATTGGTCTTTATGGAAGGGTCCTCCCAAGGACACACAGAGCCTGAACAATAAAATATGCAGAGTTGTGAAACAGTTTGAGGGCACCGATAGTATTAAACAGAAACCCCCCTCTTCAAAATGGCTACTGGTGTCTTGACTTTTACAGCAGTGTTTCTCAAACTTAAGGTTATTGTTTTAAGGCCGTGTTTCTCAACCTTAGCCACTTTTAAGATATGTGGACTTCACCTCCCAGAATTCCCCAGCCAGCATGGGAGTTAAAGTCCCCCTGTCTTTAAAAAGTCGCCAACTTTGAGATACGCTGTTTTACAGAATGACGTCACCAGTAAAAACGCACCGGTTTACCAAATACCCTTGCTCTTCCCTGCTGCCTTTCCGTCACTTGGCCCTCCGACAGTTCCCGCTGCCCGTCGTCGTTCCTCTTTTCTAACCCAATGGAAGTTGAGAAAGAAATTATGGGAAGGAGATTGTATGTCAGCGCCATTATTTCTGGAAAAAGGAGCAGCTGGTCACCAAATTGAGGGCAGACACTGATGAAAGAAAAACTTGGTTTGTAAATGAATTAGATAAGGTTGGGGAGCGCAGAGAAGAGCAGCCCCCCCTTCCAATTCTCTCATATGTTCTGGGTCACATGACTAGCAGGGAGGAGGGGTTTAAAAAGAGAGGATTTCACTGGATTCTGGGCCTCCATTCTAAGCTCCTCCCCCTATTAGTCATGGGGCCCGTAGCACAGCGCGTAAAACAGTGTTTCTCAACTATTTGGCAACTTTTAAAGATATTTGGAGTTCAACTCCCAGAATTCCCCAGCCAGCATGGTTGGCGGGGGAATTCTGGGAGTTGAAGTCCATGCATCTTCAAGTTGTGAAACAGTGCACTGTGGGGTCCCAGGATGCCGCACACCAAACAACTTAGTCTTGGTCCAAAGAAGATGCTTGGGACTGTTTGCCCTGTGCAACATTGTGACTTTGTGTTTGTGATCACAGCCTTAGAAAAATTCCAGGGATGCAGCTGACACCTAAAACCAATCCGGGAACACCCCTGTCTGAGGACTCTTGAAACTCCCTTTCCTCCGAGCCTCTTCATGCCATTTGAATTGCTCTCGTCCTGTGCTCCATGGAGGTAGTTGTCAATCTTTTTGAATCCGCTACAGCACGAATCATCCCTTTTCACCCCCCCGCACAAGGCCAAGCCAGGACCGCTGGGGTATAGTATCCAATATATCCGTACTTCTCTGGCATTTCAGAAAATGATGAATGATATACAGGTAGACCTCGGCTTACGACCACAATTGACCCCCAAAATATCTGTTGCGAAAATGGATAGAGTCTTCTGCCCAGGCAGGGGGGTGGACTAGATGACCTCTGAAGGCCCTTCTAACTCTTATTCTGAAATGTAAACTGCCTCCTTCCTCTCTCTTTCCTTCCTAAAACATCCTCCCTCAAGTCTCGAGTCGTGAGCAGGGAATGTCATTTTTGGATTTCCCCGTCAGCTCTTGATTCCTCCCTTGGAAGAAGAAAGGCTGAGCTTAATTCCCAGGGAGGATAGACTCATCTCTGTTTCTCTCTTGTGGCAACTTCAAGATGGAGGTGGACTTCAACTCCCAGCATGGCTGGCTGGGGAATTCTGGGAGTTGAAGTCCACCTCCATCTTGAAGTTGCTGCACGAGAGAAAGACCAGCATCATTAACCTCAACTGATAATGAAGCAGGATTCCCCCCCCCCCAAAGGCGTTAGACAGGATGGTTGCTGAGTCGGCATAGCTTTAAAGGGCAAAAAAAACGTCAAGAAGGGGCCACCACCATGCAACCTTTAAAGGAAAGAGGCAGGGCTTCTGTCACAGTGACGGCGCCATCTTAACTTTACTGATGCCTCTTAAGGCCCCCTGTAATTGAGGAGAAATCTTTGTACATGCTAAAGTGACTCTAAACAATTACCCAAAGGTGGAAAACCACCTGGTGGCATAAAAAATCATTGGGGATTTGGAGGGGGGGGGATGATGAAAAATAGTGGTGTTTTAATTTATTTTTTAGTAGCTGATAACCCGGCGTCGCCCGGGTATTTATTTATAGCGGGAAAATGTCCAGACAAAACATAATTTCTAATGTTGGATTTTCCCTTTACCAAAGGGAGCCCCCTTGTGGAGTACTGTGAAGCCCTTTACCGTGGCAACTCCATTGTGCTGTGCAGTAGAAGCCATTTTAAGGCACAACAGGTGGTATCTTAACAGAATAACACACACACCCCCAAGGGGATTTAGGGGTGTCTTACTCCCACAGTACTTTTTTCCAGAGAGTAAGTCATCTGTGTACCAAGTTTGGTTGAAATTGCTTAAGGCATTGCAGAGTTATGTTGGAACATACACACACACACAGAGCCATTTTTATATATACAGTATATAGATTAAAATAAACTGGCAAGTTCAACAATTACAATTCCCATTCCAGTTTAGAGGTATCACTCGAGGTACAACCACAATTAAGCCCAAAATGTCTCGTTTCTAAACCAGTTAAGTGAACGTTGACCCATTTTAGGACCTTCCTTGCCACCGTTGTTAAATGAATCCCTGCAGTGGTTAAATTAGTCTCACGGTTGTTAAAGTAATCTGGCTTCCTCGCTGACTCTGCTTGTCAGAAGGGGAATCGCGTAATCCCAGGTCACTGCAACCGTCGTAAATACTAACCAGTTGCCCAACGTCCAAATTTTTGATCGTGCCACCATGGCGGACACTGCAGGGGTCGTAAGTGTGAAGAATGGGCATGAGTTGCTTTTTTTCAATGTTTTTGAACATCACTGGTTGTAAGTTGAGGATTGCCTACATTTCTCATTAGGCTTCATCTTCTGTAGCCAAATTTCTCTCCCATGATGCAAGTCCCATTGAGATTGCCTCTTTGTGTGTGTGTGTGTGTGTGTGTGTGTGTGTTTGTTTGTTTGTTTTAAAAGTCAGGAAGTATGTCAGAATTTGTCTCCCGATAGCTGCTTTTAATGCACGTCTGTCCTGTTTTTCCAATAAAGTTAATTTTTTCTTAAAAAGCATTTTTGCATGGTGATTTGGATATTTCATCCTGGAGGCTGCATTCCTTTTGTTCTAATGCTGTGGATGGCATTTTGTATATTTATGATAATTATATTGATTTTTAACCACATTTCTCTTACTGGATTCAGATGTGGGAAGAGAAATATGACATTCTGATATAATTATTGGTCTGCACTTAAAGTGCAGATTTGCTCAAGAAACTCACAGGGGTGGCCCCACTCACGTAGCAATACCACCTCGACTTATATACTGCGTCATCGTGCTTTATATCTGGGGTGCGGTGGCTCAGTGGCTAAGACTCGGAAATAGCAATAGCAATTAGACTTATATACCGCTTCATAGGGCTTTCAGCCCTCTCTAAGCGGTTTACAGAGTCAGCATATTGCCCCCAACTACAATCCGGTTCCTCATTTTATCCACCTCGGAAGGATGGAAGGCTGAGTCAACCCTGAGCCGGTGAGATTTGAACAGCCGAGCTGCTGAACTACAGTCAGCTGAAGTAGCATGCAGTGCTGCATTTAACCACTGCGCCAATCCTGAGTGCCGCATTAAAGCGGAGTGAGCTCCCGTTACTTGTCCCAGACAACCTAGCAGTTCGAAAACATGTAAAAATGAAAGTAGAAAAATGAGGACCATTTTTGGTGGGAAGGTAACATTCTGTGCGCCTTCGGCGTTTAGCATGCTGGCCAAATGATCACGGAGACGTCTTTGGACAGTGCTGGCTCTTCGGCTTTGAAACGGAGATGAGCACCGCCCCCTAGAGTTGGGAATGACTAGCACATGTGTTACCTTTTTAGTGCTTTATAGCAGTCTCTAACTCAGGAGGGTTAAACTCAAGGCTCGTAGGCCGGATCCGGCTCATGGGGTGCTTAGGTTTGGCCCACGGGGCCACCCTGGAAACAGCGAAGTACCGGCCCATGGTACCTCTGCCAGAAAAAAATGGAGCTCGGGAGGCCTTCCCAAGCTCCGTTTTTGATAGCAGAGGGTTGCAGGGGGGCATCCTAGCTGAAAATGGAGCTTGTGAGCCAGTTTTCACTGGCAGAACACGAGGGCCACCACAGGTGATGTCAAGCACGCCCACCCTGGCCACGCTTACCTCAACCCCCCCAGGTCAAACACAACCCTGATGCAGCCCTCAATGAAATTGAGTTTGACACCCCTGCTCTAAGCGGTTTAAAACGTCAGCACATTGCCCTCAACAATCTTGGTCCTCATTTTACCAACCTCGGAAGGATGGAAGGCGGAGCCAACCTTGAGCCAGTCAGAATCGAACTCCTGGCAGTGGGAAGAGTTAACTTGCAATACTGCATGCTAACAATCACTGGGTCCCCAGGGCAGGTAACAAGTTCAATCGTTTTAGGATCGGGCAAAAATAGTCCCCCAAACTGGCCATGTTGAGATTCCGTTTTATTTATCAATTCATTAAGTACACGGTTTAGAGAAAAGCTGTTAAGATCAATGAAATGTTACAAATTTAAAGCGCTTCATTCCGTAGAGCTCTGCCATCAGGATAGATAATAAGAATACAATTACAAGAATTATATAACCTATATAATATAATAAAACCAGGGAAGTCCCCTGGAACTTTTGTTTTGTCTAAACAGCATGGAGGAAGAAGTGAGATAACAGGTTTCAGAGAACAGAAGGGATTCTGGAGATCATCTAGTCCAGCCCCTTCCTTGTAGGTGAAATAACACGGGATTAACATCGCAGTATAAAGACGGATTGCTAAACGCCCCTGGTGTTCTTCAAACGGACATGAAATGTATAGACATGGTCTTTTTAGAGCCAATATGTTGAGTCTTAGGGCCTGAGATTGTTGAATTTTTTCCATGACTGATTCCCCACAACCTGGTTTTTCACATCTGCGTCCATCGGTCATGGCAAGAATATTTCCCCCCCCCCCCCACTGAAGAACCTGATTCAAAACCAATCCTTTTTTTTATTGGGCTGTGGGATCCACTCCGAAAACACCTTCAAATGCTTTGCGGATCACAGTTCTAGAAACATTAGATGAGACTTGCTGACATTTCTAGTGTGTTTTTTTTGAAGGGGTGGGGTGGCGGGGGGGGAATCCAGGATGAAATTCTTAACCATAAAGTTCACAACCACTTCTTCCTTCCCACCCTGGTCTTCCTGGCACCAACTGTTGGTGCAAGAAGAGAACCATGTTGGATGCCTTGAGCACTAGGACAGGGGTCGGCAACCTTAAACCCTCAAAGAGCCATTCGGACCAGCTTTCCACAGAAAACACCGGGAGCCACAAAACCCTTCCCATGCCTGACTATTTCCTGAGCGGCCACAGAACTAGCGTAGGTAATTTGAATTAAACATTCCGTTGCTTTCTGAAACTTTTCTTTTTCTTGGATTTATCCATGGTTGGCCAACCGGAGGTCGAAACGCTCAATAAATCGCATGTCGGTGGGTATCGCACATTGGCGGTTGTGATGCATATTTTGAGTGACGGGGAGCCACAGCAGAGGGATGAAAGAGCCACATGCAGTTCCAGAGCTGTGGGTTGCTGAATAGGGGAAAGAAGAAAGGAAATGAAATGGAGGACAGGGAGGGAACAGGATGGGTTTTCCGATCTTTGGAAGCTAGAAATGTTACTTAGAATTGACCCAATGGTGGTGCCATATTCGAAGAGACATTCCCTTCACAGTTCGCTTTACGGGATCACAGCCTCCCCTTTTGTCAGGCAGTGGAATACCCTCCACACACAACCCCTCCAGTGGGGTCTCCCTCACTGGAGGCCTTTAGAGGCTGGAGGGTTGTCTGTCAAGAGATGTTCCAACAGACCTTAAGAGCCAGGGGGGTCAGACTCGATGACCTTTGAGGTGCCTTTCAACTCTTATGGCTTGGATTCAAATTCATTCCTTTCCAGGAGGGTAAAAGGATCTCAAAATCAAGGTTGGATTCACATGGAGATTAGAATGGCAGTGTGGGGCCAAGAAAGCAAGGAATTCCCACAACCATTTCCGAAAAGAAAGCGCCTTTCTGCCAGTCCCCTTTTCTCTCCGTAACTGGCCTGCCTTGTCAGGGATGTTGTGGGAGATTTAACAACAACAAAAAGACAACATAAAAAAACCAGAAAGCAGGAGAAAGGGATGTCTTGTTTCGGTCTCCTTGGGAAGACGGTGGGAATATATTATAGGGGTGGGATTCGGCTGGTTTGGACAGGTTTGGGCGAACTGGATTCTAATTTTGCATCTGGTTCGCCGAACCAGTTGTTGCACGGGCTGGTTGGCCCTGGCCTGCCTATCCCACCCCTCCCAGGAGTCTCTACACAGCCCCTTCATTATGCCAGGCAAGTACAGGGCCCGCGTGGAAGCTCTGGGAAGGCGAAAAACAGGCCTCCCAGAACTCGCAGAAACAGGCCCATTTCTTGACGCAAGACTCAAGAGCCTGGGAAGACCGAAAACACCCTCTCCCCGTGAGGAGGCTGAGATGGCCACGCCCACCCAGCAACTGGGTTGCTAAAATTGTTCAATCCCACCTCTTGGATATATATATATAATCCACAAAGGTAATGTTTTATTCCCTATTTTCAACCAAGTTCATCACTCTCCACAAGAACCCAGCAATCACCTCCGGATTCTTCCTTCAAGATTAATAAGGAGGATTTTGCAAATTATCACCTGCAGATCTCCACTTAAGAACAAAGCAATAATAGTTACCAAAAAAGCTGTTTTTGAGGCTTTTTTCCAGCCGTTTTCTTTTTAAACGGCCCCAAAAAGCTCTCAAAAAAAGGATGAAAAACCCCTCAAAAACGGGGCCCAAAAAAGCCCCGAAAACCGGCCGAACAAAGGCCTGAAAATGGGTTGTGCAGAGGCCAAAAAATGGCTGGCAGGCGGGTGGGGCTTCGGTAATATTCGGTCTGTAAGACGCACAGACATTTTCACCCCCTTTTGGGAGGCAAAACTGTGTCTTATATGCTGAAAAATGTGGTAATTAAAAGCCCTTTTAACATTCATCGTTCCAAGTTTAGATTGTGTGTAACATCGGGATGTTGGTTTGTAACATCAGGATGTTGGTTTGTTTGTCTTTTAAATCCCCTGGAATTGCAAAATGGCTTGTGGGCCAATGAGCCAGTCTCATCCGTTGCCATAGATAAGATGACATACAACCTGGTAGGAAGAGACAAAAAAATATAGCATGCCCCCCTTGTACAACCAACAAGATTTTGAGAATTACACACCCAACCCCCGCCTCTGGGACAACCACGATCTTCGAGGATCTCCAAAGGCGACAACGAAGAAGCTTCTGAAACACACTTGATTAATTGACATGAAGCAAGAGTCAGCTTTCTTTCCCATTTTTCCCCCCTTCGCAATTGAAGCTCACTGCAGAGAGAGACACACACACCCCATTGCGCCAAATGCCCTTTGAACCCCAGATTAGACTATTTCCGCGGCATGGATCCTCTGGTGCGAGACCAGCGAGTCGCCCCGCGAGAACTGTTTCCCGCAGACGGGACACTCGTAGGGCTTCTCCCCCGTGTGGATGCGCTGATGCGAAGTGAGGTTGCTGCTCTGGCTGAAGGCCCTCCCACACTCCAGGCAGGTGTATGGCTTCTCCCCGGTGTGGGTCCTCTGGTGCAAAGTGAGGTGTGCGCTCCGGCTGAAACTCTTCCCACACTCCAGGCACAGGTAGGGCTTCTCCCCCGTGTGCATCCTCAGGTGCGAGGCCAGGTTCCCGCTGAAGCTGAACCTCTTGCCGCAATCCAGGCATTTGTACGGCTTGTCCCCCGTGTGCGTCCGTTCGTGGGACAGGAGGTGCTTTCGACAAGTGAAGGTCTTCTCGCACTGCAGGCAGCGGTACCGGGCTTTGCGGGTGTGAATCTTCTGGTGCCTGGTGAGGTGGGTGCTCCGGCGGAAGCTCTTGCCGCACTCGGCACAGGTGTGCGGCCTCTCGTTCGTGTGCTTGGCCTGCTTGTGTTGGGCGAGCTTGGCCTCGTCGCCGAAGCTCTTCCCGCAACGGAAACATTTGTAGAGTTTCTCGGCCAGGTGGACCCTTTTGTGGGAGATGAGCCGGGTGCTTCGGTAGAAGCCCTTGCCGCACTCCGAGCACTTGTACGGCTTCTCCCCCCGGTGAAGCTTTTGGTGCAAGATCAGATAATCGCCTCGACTGAAGCTTTTCCCGCACTCGAAACACCGGAAGGGCTTCTCGCCCGTGTGAGTCCTCTGGTGCCTGGTGAGGTCTGACTTGCAACTGAAGGTCTTCCCACACAGGGCACACTTGTTCGCACTCGTCCCTTCGGCGTTCGGATGCTCGAGTATCGTTACAGACACCTCGGCGGGTTCCTCCTTAATCTGGATGGTTTCTGCGGGAACACAGGGAGGAAAAGAAAATATCTTAAGAGGAGCCTGGGAAATGGTTGGGCTTTTGGCCCTTGGCAGATAACCAGAATTAAAAAGCCAACAGTGTACACGCCAGGAGGACCGTTAAAGTAACAGAATCCCGTAAAGGAGAATATTTGTAGCACAGGGTTGAAATGAGGAGCCCTTGGTGCCTCCGAGCTTGGTGGTTTTCTTGCAGATGTTTTCATCATCCTAATGCAATCCTAAATTACATTAACAGAGGGATAGAATCAAGACCAAGTGAGGTACTAATACCACTCTCTAAAGCCTTAGTAAGGCCACACCTAGAGTATTGCATCCAGTTTTGGTCACCACACTATCCCATCCCATCCCACCCCACCGCATTTTCATTCCCATTTCTATTATTTCTGTTTCTATTATTTCTGCTTTTATTCTATTCTACCCGGCTTCTTCTGTTGAGTCTTGCTGGCTCTAGAGGTAATTTTCAAACTTGGACATGAGAATGAGTTCCCTGGGATAGAGAGCTGACCTCTGGGAAATGCTCACAAGAGGGTAGATATTACACTACTCAGTGGTGATATTCATTTTTTTTTACTACCAGTTATGTGGCCGTGGCTTGGTGGGCGTGGTGCGGCTTGGTGGGCATGGCAGAAGGATACTGCAAAATCTCCATTCCCACCCCACCCTGAGGCCAGCCAGAGGTGGCATTTGGGGGTTCTCCAAACTATTCAAAATTTCCGCTACCGGTTCTTTGAACTATTCAAAATTTCCACTACCGGTTCTTTGAACTATTCAAAATTTCCACTACCGGTTCTTTGAGCTATTCAAAATTTCCACTACCTGTTCTCTGAACTATTCAAAATTTCCGCTACCGGTTCTTTGAACTATTCAAAATTTCCACTACCGGTTCTTTGAGCTATTCAAAATTTCCACTACCTGTTCTCTGAACTATTCAAAATTTCCGCTACCGGTTCTTTGAACTATTCAAAATTTCTGCTACCGGTTCTTTGAACTATTCAAAATTTCCGCTACCGGTTCTTTGAACTATTCAAAATTTCCGCTACCGGTTCTTTGAACTATTCAAAATTTCCGCTGCCGGTTCTTTGAACTATTCAAAATTTCCACTACCGGTTCTTTGAACTATTCAAAATTTCCATTACCGGTTCTCCAGAACCTGTCAGAACCTGCTGGGTTTCACCCCTGCACTCACCCACTTCCACTGGAGGGAAATTATTGTCTGGGGAACTTCCCGGTGAACGTTTCAGCTGATGCTCTGAAGTGAAGCTTTCGGGGAGGAAACCTCCCTCGGTGGTTGATCTTGCCGTCCAGTCGTCTTCAGGAGGGGAAAAAAAGAGATTGTAAAACATTTCAGGCTCATCTTTGACAAACAGTATTAAGCACACTTAAAAATCTTCCCCGGAGGTCTCTGACAAGCAAGTTCAGTGGGAGTAGCTGGATTTGCTTAACAGTTACCCCGTTCACTTAAAAACGTCATTCTTTAGTGATGGTCATTCCAATCCTAACTCTGGTCATACTTCAAGGACTACCTGAACATACTTTCCATGAGATGAAAATCTGGCCCCTTCTTTACCGTGCAGGTAGACCAGTGGTGAAATGTAATTTTTTTTTACTACCGGTTCTGTGGGCGTGGCTTGGTGGGCGTGGCTTGGTGGGCATGGCAGGGGAAGGATATTGCAAAATTTCCATTCCCTCCCGATCAGCTGAGATTCGGGAGGCAGTGAATAGATGGGGGCGGGGCCAGCCAGAGGTGATATTTACCGGTTCTCCAAACTACTCAAAATTTCCGCTACTGATTCTCTAGAACAGTGTTTCTCAACCTTGGCAACTTGAAGATGTCTGGACTCCAACTCCCAGAATTCCCCAGCCAGCGAATGCTGGCTGGGGAATTCTGGCAGTTGAAGTCCAGACATCTTCAAGTAGCCAAGGTTGAGAAACACTGCTCTAGAATCTGTCAGAACCTCTGGATTTCACCCCTGAGATAGATCTTGACTTACACCAGATCATTTAATAACCATTCAAAGTTACGATGGTGCTGAAAAAAAAGGGATTTATGACCATTTTTCACAGTTACAATCTTTGCAGGATCACATAATCAAAATCCAGCTGCTAGTCAACTGATTCATACTTATGACCACTGTTGTGATCCCGGATCCCCCTTTGCGACTTTCTGACAAGCAAATTCGATGGGAAAGCTAAGTTTGCTTAACAACCTGGCTGCCAACTTATCCACCGCAGTGATTCACTTAGCCACTGTGGCAAGAAAGGTCATAAAATGGGGCAAAACTCACTTAACAAATGTCTCAATTCACAACAGAAATTTTGGGCTCAATTCTTGTGGCCCACCAGCAGCCAGCGGAGCTGGCAGCAGAGTCGGACAGTGAGGAGGTTAGGGAGGAGCATGGGACAGTCTTGGAGGCTGGGGAAGGCTCGGACGAGGGCTCTGCATCGGAGGCAGAGAGGGGGCCATGACCGTCTGGCAGTGATCAGGTGCCTCCAGAGCTAGACAAAAGTGAGGCAGAGGAACAGCTGGAGCCTGTTCCCAGTGTGCGCATGCGCAGAGCTGCCTGAAGAAAAGAACAACTCAGAAATCAGGGTCAACTTGGGAGTAAAGCCACAGGTGGAAGGTGAATGGCCCCTCCCATAGGAAATCAAAGAGGAGCGAAAGGGGAGTGGGCTTTTGCAGGAATCAATCGGTTCATTCGGTCGCTAGATTCGTTTCAGGAGTGTGAAGATCTGTCCGTGAATCTCAGAGACTCTGTGCCCGGTCTTTCCTTCCACAGAACCTCATTTGGGAAATATTTACAGTACATGGCAGCTTTCCAAGATAGATAAGGTCTGTGGTCATAAATATTCCTTTGAAAGACTGTTTGCCAGGCCTTTGCTGAATGTGAATGAGAGGAATTCACTTTCGTTTAATAAAAGGGGTTTTTGTTGGGACCAGGACTCTGCCTCGTGCTCTTTGGGGAAGCCTAGGTTAGAACATCAATTGTGGTTGTACGTTTGAGTCCCAGACACTGTGACCGAGCTGTTGTGATGTCACAGAACGAACATCCCAGCTGCCGAGAATTACTATTGTGCACTATTGACCACAGAACCCCTCCGTTCTCCCTCCCCAAATTGTGTTATTCCTGTTTACCTGATGGAAGGGCCTCTTCGCTGTCATCTTCCTCCTTGACAATGACACGCAGCAGTCCCAATTCAGAGTCCCAAAAAGACTGGGTGGCGTTGGGGCAATCTGGACTTCTGGACTCCTACAAGGACAGAGAAAGTCAGCCAGCGCTAAAGACCTCCTTTGCACCCTCTACTTAAACCCGGAATCAGGTTTAGAGCCGAGGTGGCGCAGTGGTTAAAGTGCAGCACTGCAGGCTACTTCAGCTGACTGCTAGCTGCAGATTGGCAGTTCAAATCTCACTGGGCTCAAGGTTGACTCAGCCTTCCATCCTTCTGAGGTGGGTAAAGTGAGGACCCAGATTGTTAGGGGGTGGGCAATAGGCTGACTCCGTAAACCACTTAGAGAGGGCTGTCAAAGTAGGAAGGGGAAGAGGAAGAGGAGGAGTGGGAGTGGGAGAAAGGCAAGGGAAGAAGGAAGGAGAAGGAGAGGAAGAAGGAAGAAAGTAGAGAAGGGAAGGGAGAAAAGAAAGGGAAAATGAAGGTGGTGTTACAACAGGAAGAAGGGATGGTAAATAAAGCAACCCAAATTGTATATTATAACCTATTAAATGAAATAACAAATGTATAAGAATGATAAATGTATAGAATAATAACAACTATGTGAATGTATACTTAAAATGGTATGTAAGAGAATAAAAAATTAAAAAAATTCTGGGGGGAAAAAAAGCACTATGAAGCAGTTTCTAAGTGCTATTGCTATAAGGCAACTTCGTTTCGGGACCAGACTAAATTTGTTATATGGTTTTTGGCCATGGGGGGGGTGGGGGCTGCAAAAGAGACAGGGGAAGACGAGATGATTTGGTGACATACAGATAGTCCTCAACTTACGGCGGTTCATTCAGTGATCGAACTTACAACGGCACTGCAAAAGGTGACTTTATGACCGTTTCTCATCCTTAGGACCATGCCAGCATCTCCACAGTCACCCAATTTACATGCTTTGATAACTGACTCGTATTTATGACGGTTGCAGTGTCCCGGGGGGGGGGGGGCAACACATCATCCCGTTGGTCGATCTTCTGACAAGCAAAGTCAATGGGGAAGCCAGATTCGCTTAACGACCGTGTGACTAATTTAACCGCCGCAGTGATTTGCTTATCGAACGTGGCGAGAAAAGTCGTAACACGGGGGGGGCGGAAGAACCCACTAGGCAAATTTCTCGCTTCGCAGCATACATTTCGGGCTGAGCTCTGTGGTCGTTAAGTCGAGGACTACCTGTAATCGGAATGAGCCGGCAGAAGTTTTGGGAGGCCGGTTTAGAGGGTGGAAGTGAAGCTGGGTCGCATCCAGCTACCAATTGGATGGGGAGCCCTGGGAACCCAGAGCTGTGGGATGTGAAAAGAGATTGCAGAAGAAATCAATCAGAATCTCCCGCAAAACTGCCTAAGTTCAGCCAGCAAGGTTGACCTTCACTTAAGAACATTATTATTATTATTATTATTTTAAAGCAGGTAGATATGTTCAGATTTGCCACTGGGCGGCAACAATTGAGGGATCAGATTAGGACAGGGAAAACCCAATTTTACTTTCCATCTCGGCCACAGATTAGTATTTAGCAATAGCATTTAGACTTATATACCGCTCAGAGGTGGGTTCCTACCAGTTCGCATCTATTCGGTAGAACCGGTTCGTCAAATCTACCGAACCGGTTAGAAGAGGTTCCACCAGTGGACCTGGAAAACAGACCACACCTACAGAAGAGGTTCCAAATTTTTTTGAAACCCACCACTGGTTCCTTGGATATGATTATTCTACACTATCATGCTCATATTTACAAAACTCAGTGCCTCTGTGAAAGGTAAGGATGACTACTGCGTTTGTGGTGCAATTAGAACATTGCGTGTGTTGAAGTTGTTTTAACGCAAACCAAAGATGCCTTTTAAAAAACAAGTTTACATCATATTCTTATGCATGCCAGTGCTGTGTGTGAGGTAATTTAAGGTGGTTCTGACAAGTGTCGGCGGCATCTTCATATCCAGTCACATGGGCGGCAAGCCACTCCCATCCGGTCACATGGGCAGCAAGCCACTCCCACAAAGGAGGCCACACCCACAGAGTAGGTTCAAACAATTTTTGAAACCCACCACTGATACCGCTTCACAGTCCTTTACGGCCCTCTCTAAGTGGTTTACAGAGTCAGTGTATTTTCCCAACTATCTGGGTCCTCCTTTTATCCATCTCGGAAGGATGGAAGGCTGAGTCGACCTTGAGCCTGGTGAGATTTGAACTGCCCAACTGCAGGCAGCTGGCAGTCAGCAGAAGTAGCCTGCAGTACAGTGGTGGGATTAAAATTGTTTAACAACCGGTTCTCTGCCCTAATGACCAGCTGGGTAGGCATGGCTCGGTGATCATGTGACTGGGTGGATATGGCGAACTCAATGTCACTCATGTCGATGGGCGCTTTGCCTTAGCTGCTATAATGTCATAAAGGTTAACCAGAGAGGCAGTTTCTGTAAGCAGGGCAATCGAGATGAGGCTAGAAACAACACCAGAATGTTTCCTTCCCGCCTTCCTTACAGGATTAGCCCTGTAAAGTTGGGAAAAAACAAAAGGAGATTTCTTCCAACAACCGGTTTTCTGAACTGCTTAGAAAGTTAACAACCGGTTCTCCCGAATAGGTGCGAACTGGCTGAATCCCACCACTGCTGCAGTACCACATTCTAACCACTGCGCCACCACGGCAGGGGAGATTCTGGCCCACTCACATTCAACCTAACCAAGATTGTTGTGGGGGAGAAAATGGGAATAGCAATAGCAATTAGCAATAGCAGTTAGACTTATATACCGCTTCATAGGGCTTTCAGCCCTCTCTAAGCGGTTTACAGAGTCAGCATATTGCCCCCAACAACAATCCGGGTCCTCATTTTACCCACCTCGGAAGGATGGAAGGCTGAGTCAACCCTGAGCCGGTGAGATTTGAACAGCCGAACTGCTGAACTGCAGTCAGCTGAAGTAGCCTGCAGTGCTGCATTTAACCACTGTGCCACCTTGGCTCTCAGACAGAGCATTCTGCATGTTGCCTTCCATAAACAAAGACCGATACTCAATGTTAAAAATTAGGATTGAAGCTTAAAAGAGAAGTCAGGTGATAATTACCATTTTGTGTTCTTTTGCCGGTTCCTGAAAACGGTTGTGCTGTAGTTCCCAATTAGTGTTGGTCTTCCGGCGGGAGTCCTGAATGCTTCACTCTCTAGAATTCCCACCCAAGGTTGACTGGATGTATTTTTAAGCTGTGTGTGCATACGCCACTGGAACCTGGATGATGGAGTGGAAAGTTAGGTTGGTAAAATAAAGTCTATGATAAGAATCATTTGCAAACTCACTTGTTCTATTTTTTTTATCGTCCATGAAGGAAAAAGGTAGAATTATTGAATTGTGGAGTTGGAAGGGGCCACTAAGATCGTGGAAACTGGCGTTTTTCAACCTCAACAATTTTAAGGTATGTGGCTCTCAACTCCCAGAATTTCACCCAACCAGAATTTCAATCCAACCCGCTGCAACGGGGAGGAAAATCAGTCAACCCATCCTCCAGATCCTGTATAGCCTCTTCTTAAAAACCTCCAGCAGTGGAGAACTCACGGAACTTCAAATAACACATATTAAGGTGTTGTGGCCCAGCAGGAGCTGCAAACAGACTCCGACAGCGAGGGACCCTATGAGCTGGCTCTGGAAAATGTGGAGGACCCTGGACAGGGTTCCGACTCCGAGCAGGGATCAGAGAGGTTGGTTGGCCACCAGGAGGCACCTGAGGCATGGAGCAGCGGTGAAAGCCAAAGGGAGTTTGTCCCTGACGTCAGGTCTTGGAGCAGTGGGGAGGAGACAAGGGAGTTGTTCCTGGATGCCAGGCAACGGCGGGCAGATAGACGCAGAGAATAACTACACAGATACAGGAGATAATTGGACCCAGGTAGTTGTAATTAGGCTCCTCTCAAGAGAGTATATAAGGAGAGACTTTGGGAGGAGGCTGTTTGCAGGATTCAACTTCATTACCAATGCTGGAGAAGCTCTTGTGTATATTTCTTATCTTGGAAGTCTGGATTGCTGCCAGGTCTGGTCAGTGTGTTGATTTACTGTGAATAAATCGTCTAGGAGTAATCTTGTCTTGGAGTGCCTTAGTGTATGGGAGGGGGGTCAGAACATTAAGAACTTCAAATAACATTTACTTGTCCCAAAGATGCTTTTTCAAGAGGTAACTGGTTTCTTTATTTTAGTTTTTTACTGGAACTAAAGAAGCTTCTTGGATGAGAAGCGAAAGGACTTCAAAGAAAAACCATAAAGTCCAGTTGCCTCTTGAAAAAAAACACCCTTGGGGCAGCCGTGACCTGGATGACGGAGAATCTCCATAGAAAACATTCGCGTTTATTTCATTTATCTCCCACTTCTTCAGGAGTTCAAGGCAATCCACCTTCACCACCGTACATTTATCAACACTAAGCACTTTTAAGATGTGATCCATTATTTCAAGCCATGTTGCTGGATAATCCTCCAGCATGCCCCACGGAAGAACTCTTAATTTTTTTCTGTGACACTGTTTTCCTATCTCAAAAGAGGTTTTTCTCTTTTTGACTCAAAAAAGTTTTTTAAAAAAGCACAGCACTGTTAAAGTACTGGAGCGGGGCAAGAGATGATGGATAGATGATTTTTCGCTTTTGGTGTTGTTTTGATTTGCTTCCCTTTGTCTCTCTCTTCCCTTACTTTTCTTTTCAAGAGCCAAGGTGGCGCAGTGGTTAAATGCAGCACTGCAGGCTACTGCTAGATCAGCAGGTCAGCGGTTCAAATCTCACCGGCTCAGGGTTGACTCAGCCTTCCATCCTTCCGAGGTGGGTAAAATGAGGACCCAGATTGTTGGGGGCAATATGCTGACTCTCTGTAAACCGCTTAGAGAGGCCTGAAAGGCCTATGAAGCGGTATATAAGTCTACTGCTATTGCTATTGCTATTGCTTTGTAGGTGACATGACTAGAAGTTAGGTAGGATAGAAAGAAAATGTTTTTTTAAAAGAAAAACAAAGGATGACATGATTATAAATTAGTATAAGAGATTAGAAATAAGAGAAAAGGGGAATATTAGCATATACACCTTTATATAATAAGAGCAATAAGAAGAGAAAAATGGAATAATCAAATAATGACAGATTGCAACTTTATATAAATATGTACCATGTTTCTCTGAAAATAAGAGAGCATCTTAGTTTCTTTTGAGCCCTCCAAAATAAGCATTTGGTCTTATTTTTAGGGAGGTCTTACTATTTTTTAGGTGCAGGAAATGGCGAGCGGGGTCACCTCATGGCTGCTGCTGTGTTGCAATATTTTTGGGGAGGTCTTATTTTTGGGGGAGGGCTTATTTTAGCGCATGCGCTCGAAAGCCTGATTGGGCTTATTCTGGGAGGTCTTATTTTTGGGAAGACAGGGTATTGCCATTAGAAAGATATAAGTTGGTTGAAAGTAATAACTATGACTAATGCTATTAGTTTTGTTTATATTAGAATGTATTTATTTATTTTATTTATTAGACACATTTATATGCCGCCCAATCCCGAAGGACTCCGGGTGCCCTACTATTCACGCATTGATATGTTTGTAAAAAAGCTTTTTTTTAAAAAAAAGAGATACTGTACAAATTCAGAATAAAAAAGTCATCCAAAGGGAGTGAAGAAAGCATAATTCCACAGAGGGGAAGCCTGTCTGCAATGCTCAGAGCCTTGGTTGAGTCGTCTAATAGCATCTTCGGAGAATAAAAGCAGTTTTTCTCCAATCTTCTACCATCTGTGCTGGATTTCAACTCCCAGAATGCTCTGCTGGGAGCACTTAGAATGGCTAGGGATTCTGGGAGTCGAAGTCCAACGGGGTACCCGTTGGGGAAAGTTGATCCGGGGAAGAAGAATAGCCAAGTTCAGGTTCATTTTTAGCAAGGAAAATTGGATGGTTTGGGGCAACTCCTTCAGTTCAGCCTACCTCACACAAGCATGTTGTGGCAATACAACAAAAGGCAATCTTTTGGAGCTTGTGGAGAAAAGGTAGGATAAAAATCCATCCAAAAAGAAAGATTATTTCCTCCCTCCTCCCAGCTTCTTTCCTCTGCAGTACATAAATCGCTGAAGAGGCAGAAATTATTTTACGATTCTGATGCTGATTTATCAATGGTTGCTTGTATGTCCACGGAGAGCTTTTGCACCGGAGACAAATTCCTTGTGATGTCCGATCACACTTGGCCAATAAAGAATCCTCTTCTATTAAGAAGATCCCAGCTGCCATTGTAAAAACCTCTATGGCAGAAAGCTAAGGTGGGGCCACTTTGCATATTTTCAGATACAAAGGCAAAAAAGTTGGCCAGACCGCTCTGATGCACAGTGTTTGCAGATCACCTCAACCGATATGGTGCTTGACACGGATCTATTTTGCAAACTCTACACGGGTAGTTCATTCAGCAAACCTAGTTAAACAAACCACGGATTATCACAAGAGGTGCCAAAGAGCCAGACTTCCTCAACAGGGAAACAAGACTTAGTGTGGCCATCTTACAATTGTTAATGTTGTCCTTCTCGGTCCTTCTTTTCTCTAGATTAGCCAAACCCAAATCCTGCAACTGTTCTTCGTATGTTTTAGCCTCCAGGCCTTTGATCATCTTAGTTGCTCTTCTTTGCACATTTTTCCTCCCAAAGTCTCAACTTCTTTATTTGTAATGTGGGGATCAAAACTGAATGCAGTAGATAGCGCTAGCAATAAATAGCACTTAGATTTATATACCACTTTACAGCCCTCTCTAAGTGGTTTATAGAGTCAGCATATATTGCCCCCCCCCCAAATTTTGGGTCCTCATTTTACCCACCTCAGAAGGATGGAAGGCTGAGTCAACCCTAAGCTGAGATAGTCCTCAACTTACGACCGCAATGGAGCCTGGAATCTATATCGCTAAGTGAGACAATGAGTTTTGCCTCCATTTTATGACCTTTCTTGCCACAGCTGTTAAGTGAATCGCTACTGTGGTTAAAACTAGCAACAAGGCGCTTAAGTGAATCTGGCTTCTCCATTGACTTGGGCTTGTCAGAAGGTCACCACAGTGACCCCCGGGACACTGCAACCGTCATACATGCGAGTCAGTTGTATCAAGCATGCAAACGTCAATCACAGTGCGCCTGGGAAATGATGCAACGGGTGGGGTGGGGGGGAATCACATTTTACAGGGCCGTTGTAACTTTGGACGGCCACTAAACGAAGTGTTGTAAGTCGAGGGTTTCCCGTGCTCCAGGCGCGGCCTTACCAAGGCTTGCACTTACACGTGTGCGGGTGCGTATACGTGTGTGCAGGCATGCAATTACAGCCAGGCATTTGCCCGTTCCTAATTCCTTCCCTCCCAACGGAACCCCTCCTGTTTGGGACCCGACGGGCGTCGCATTCACAGCGGACACTTGTGGGTGGTGAAGGGCCATCCAAGAACCGGGTCGAAGGAGGCCGCCGGACGGGGTTGCAACGGGTCAGAGCCGGGACCAGCCGGAACGGGCTGAGCGGACCGGGATCCCGAACGGGAAGGGTATTATGAACAGGGTGGAATTGAGGAAGCGGGGGGGGGTATTACTTCTCACGGCTGTTCCCCCCGGGCGGCTCTTCCTTCCACCTTCCCTCCCTCCCTCGGCTGTCAAGTCTGCCCGCTCACCTGGCGCGCGCGCCGCTTGCCGCGCGGAGAAGCAGGAAAGGGGTCCTTTTCTTTCCCGAGGGTGCGCGCGCGCGCTCGCCTCCCACCCACCCACCCCCTCCACGCCCCACAAGACACACACACACATAAAAAAACCGCCGCCGTCTATTCTAGGCAGCCGAACTCGTCTGCCTTTAATGCCCTTAAAACCCGCCCCTTTCCCGGGAGAAGCGTGGACGGCTTGGGATCATGGCGGGCGCCTCCCCCTTCCCCTTTCCTTTGGAGCCTCAGCGGGGCAGAGGAGCGCGTAAAGGCGCCCCCCGCCCCTCGCTTGAGCTCGGAATTGGGAGGAGAAGGGAGAGGCGGTAGGGCTCTGCAGTCCCCAGGAAACGGAGCAGCCACTCCCAAGAAGCGGGACGAGGGGACGGTGCCAAGGAGAGGAGCCATATAGAGTTATAGAGGTGGGGAAACGATGGCCCCTTTATGACTTGTGGACTTCAACTCCCAGAATTCCTGAGCCAGCCATGCTTATGAGCCACGCTGGCTCAGGAATTCTGGGAGTTGAAGTCCACAAGTCATAAAGGGGCCATGGTTTCCCCATGCTGGCTCAGGAATTCTACGATTACAATCAGAATATAGAACTAGGACGGGATCTTGGAGGTCTTCTAGTCCAATCCCCTGGTCAAGCAGGAAGCCCTATTCCATTTCAGACAATTGGCTGTCTACTCTCTCCCTGAAAGTCTCCAATGATGGAGCACCCACAACTTCTGGAGGCAAGCCACTCCATTAGTTCAGTGGTTCCCAAACTTGGCAACTTTAAGACTTGTGGACTTCAACTCCCAGAGTTCTCCAGCCAGAAGAGCTAGCTGGAGAATTCTGGGAGTTGAAGTCCACAAGTCTTAAAGTTGCCAAGTTTGGGAACCACTGCATTAGTTAATTGTTCTCGCTCCTTAATTCCAGGTGGCTTCTCTCCTTGATTAGTTTCCATCCATTGCTTCTTGTCCTGACTTCTGGTGCTTTGGAAAATAAGTTGACCTCCCTCCTCTTCGCGGACGCCCCTCAAATATTGGAATACAGCTATCACGTCACCCCTAGTCACCCCTAGGATAAACGCACCAGCATGCCTACTGTCCCTGTCCTAATGTCCCCATTTATTTGTACCCATTTCCTGTATCCTTATTCATGTTTATTCTTATTCCTGTTATCTTGTACATGAGTGACAAACTAACTAACTAACTAACTAACTAACTAACTAACTAACTAACTAACTAACTAAATAAATAAATAAATAAATAAATAAATAAATAAATTTGCCCTCGATTTCTCCTCTTCCTTCCTAGAGCTGAAGGAAAGTAACTGGCCCAAGGTCAGCCAGCTGGCTTGATGGCTAAAGTGATGTTAGAAACCACAAGTGATTTCTAGGCTGATACTTTCCTCATTAAAAGTTCGTGGAGATTTTCAGTCGTCCTCCAGTTTATGGTTGTCCCAAAGGTGCTGTTTCCAAGAGGCAAGCCTCTCATCCAAGAAGATCGAAGAAGCTGAATGATGAGCTAAAGAAGCTTCTGGGATGAGAAGCGAAACATCTTCCATCCTTCCGAGGTGGGTAAAATGAGGACCCAGATTGTTGGGGGCAATATGCTGACTCTCTGTAAACCGCTTAGAGAGGCCTGAAAGGCCTATGAAGCGGTATATAAGTCTACTGCTATTGCTATTGCTATCTTCAAAGAAAAACCACTTAATAACTGTGGCAAGAAAAGTCGTAAAATGGGGCAAACTCACTTAGCAAATGTTTGACTTAGCAACATTTTGGGCTCGGTTGTGCTCGTAACTTGAGGACCAAAATGAGTCAAGCTGGTTAGAGCCCAACATCCATCCTCTTCGGTTTCAGTGGCCAATCAGCTTGCCAGATTTAGGTTGTCTGCCTGATGAACTGATTCACAGCCCTCTTATAATACAGAGAGTTCTCAGCTTACAACAGTTATTTTAGTGACCGTTCAAAGTTACAACAGCTCTGAAAAATGTGACTTATGACCGTTTATTCACACTAATGACCGTTGCAGCATCCCAGTGGTGATGTGATTAAAATTCAGGCAATTGGCAACTGATTCATGTTGATGACAGGGATGTAGCATCCCAAGGTCATATAAATCACGCTTTGCGCCCTTCTGACAAACACTCGATGTAGAAGCCAGATTCACTTAACAACTGGGTTACCAATTGATCAACTGCAGTGATTCACTTAACAACTGTGGCATGGAAAGTCGCAAAACGGGGCAAAACTCACTTAACAAATGAAATGTTAGGCTCAATTGGGGTTGTAAGTTGAGGGTTACCTGTAATATGATCAAATAAAATGAATTGATTCAATAATCAAGATAAGCACGGTGGGAGAATGCATCCACAGGGATATCGCTCTAGTGCTGGAGTTCAGGTTGTGAACAAGTTGTGGTTGATTGATTGTCAACATATCCCATCTCCCCCCCCCCCATCCTGCTCCCGCCTTCCCCATCTTTTAATTGGGCCACTGCATTTGGCTGTGTCTTGTATCTTATTTATGCTTCTATCTCTACGAGTTGAATTTATTAAATTAAATTCATTTACTTTTTAAATTTCAGGTACTTAGGACTTGGTAGCACAAGGAAACAACAGCCAATAGCCGGCTACAAATACCCCAATTAACAATTAAAAAGCAACACAAAACCAGGCACCACATAAATATAACACATAGAATAGCCCAAAGTATACAGTCAGGTAGAGAGTAGTTCGCTGAGGATGGGCTCCAGCACGAGTCCAAAGCTTGGAAAAACTCAGGCTCCGGTGACCCACCCAGATTGGATCCTGCAATTGTTATCCTGGGACACCTATACTTGCCTTCATTCATGAATTTGTTTAATTTTTTGTAAGCCAACCAGAGTTACCCTAAGGTAACCTGGGTGGCCAACAAATTTGATCCATCAATAAATAAACTTGCCTTCATTCATGAATTTGTTTAATTTTTTGTAAGCCAACCAGAGTTACCCTAAGGTAACCTGGGTGGCCAACAAATTTGATCCATCAATAAATAAACAAGGCATGCAATAGCTAGTCAGGGTAAGATATGTGCGTAAAAGGAAGTAAAGTAGGAGTAGCAGTACATTTGGGGAAAACTCATATTGTAGTTTGCAGAAGTATAGCCAGGCAGATGGAGACTTTAAAAAAATCCTTATGGGAAAGCCCCTGCCTTATCCAGCCCCAAAGACTTATTCTCTGTGGCCACAAGAGATTTGCGGTCTGTTGCACAGAAAGAATGGCAGGAAGAAAAAGTGGGCTATCATCAGTGGTTGGTAAGCTGGAAAGTTTACAAGAAATACCTAGAATTTCTGTTGCAACATCACCATACATGCCATGTACTTTGCGCGTTTGTACGCACGCGCGCGTGCGCACACACACACACACACACACACACACACTGCTAGCTTACTCTAGAACAGTGTTTCTCAACCTTGGTCACCTGAAGATGCGTGGACTTCAACTTGCCAGCTGGCTGGGGGATTCTGGGAGTTGAAGTCCACGCATCTTCAGGTGACCAAGGTTGAGAAACACTGCTCTAAAGATTTATTAAATTTATATGCCACCCATCTCACTCTGAAAAGCAATTCTGGCTGGCTTACGATGAAAATCATAAATATAAAAATATTTTAAATGTTAAACACGATAAATCCATCAGCTCCTTTCAATGTTGATTGCCCCTGTAGAAGAACCCAGGCTAACTGGTAGATCTAGGTATTAAACACCCTTAAAATGCCAAATTGCTGAATTAGCTGGATTAATACTAGGCTCACACAGCACACCTGACTACTATCCTAGTTAAAAACCCAAAAGGTGGCATTCACAACTCCCGTTAAACATGGTTAATGCATGGTTCTATCCATGGTGAGAATCCACAAGGTAAATTCTATATAACTAGGCTGTTATTTAAGTCCAGTAAATTCAAGTCACAAATTAGCTAGGCGCATTTTGGAAAATCCATTCAGCTGTCTTCTCAGCTTCCGCACATTGCAAAACTGCATTGCTACAAAACAAAAAAAGATGCAGTAAAGTGATGGATTCTGAACAATGTGTTCAAGGGATGGCATGATAGCAGTCTTCCAATTTCTTAAGAGGCTGCCACAAAGAAGAGGGGGGGGTGTCAACCTGTTCTGACCCCCTCCTCCTTCCAGTAACGAATGCCGAGACAAGCTTAACTGGAATGTCACAGCACTTTATTAGCAAGAAACCAAAACCTCGATGGCTGAAAGCCAAGCATAACAAACAGATAAGAACCTTGGCAGCAACTCAGACTTCGACAGATAACAGCTTCTCCAGCATTAGGAATGACGTTGAATCCTGCAAAACCAGGCTCCTCCCAGTCTCACTTTAAATACTATCTTGAGAGGAGCCTAATTACAATCACCTAGGTCCAATTATCTTTGGTAACTGTGTAGCTGCTCTCTACGTCGATCTGCCCGGCATTGCCGGGCATCCAGGAACAACTCCCTTGGCTCTTCCCCACTGCTCCAATGCAGGACTTCAGGATCACACTCCCTTGTCTCCTCCACACTGGTCCAAGGCTCAGGCACCTCCTGGTGGCCAACCAGCCTCTCTGTGCCCTGCTCGGAGTCGGAACCCTGTCCAGGGTCCTCCACATCCTCCAGAGCCGACTCAGAGGGCCCCTCACTGTCGGAGTCTGGTGGCAGCTCCAACGGCTCCTGCTGGGCCACAACATCAACCTATTAGCACCTGAAGCAGGACAAGAAGGAATGGATGGAAACTTAGGAAGGAGAGATCCAACCTGTAAACAAGGATAAATTTCATGACAGAACAATTCCAACTTGCAGTGGAACAGCTGGCCCTGAGAGGTTGTGGGTGAGCCATCATTGAAGGTTTTTAAATAAGAAATTGGAAAACCACTGGTCTGAAATGATACTGTATAGGGTCTCCTGTTTGAGCTGGGGGTTGGACTAGAAGACAGAGAGGAAGGGCTCAAGCTATTCCCAAGGCACCTGAAGGCCAGATAAGGAATAATGGATGGAAACTGACCAAGGAGAGATTCAACCTGGAAATAAGGAGAAATTTTCTGACAGGGGGAGCAATCAACCAACAATCAAGGCTTTTGCTTTCAGGAGTGGTGGGAGCTTCATCTCCAGAAGCTTTCAAGAGACTGGACTGCCATCTGTCAGAAATGGTGCAGGGTCTCCTGCTTGGGTGGGGGGTGGACTAGATGATCTACAAGGTCCCTTCCAACTCTGTTAATTGGATAAATACCTCCAAGGTCCCTTTCAATTCTGTTATCCTATCCTATTTTTTTTTCCATTTCATTTCATTATTTTTTATTTTATACGTTCCCCGTCTGCTACTCCTGAAGGATCTGGCTGGGAATCAGCTCCTCTACAGGAGAGCAGGAAGATTAGCTGGAGGGTTTAAGAGAGTCTATCCTCTCCTGTTTGAAACCCTCCACTCTTTCTGGAAGAAACACCTCCGCTCTGGGCCCTCATTTCTATAGCCAAGCCTCCTGTTCTCTTGCTTAGGGAAAATTCAAAACCCAACACTGCCTTCCTGGAGGAAAAAGTTACCCATGGCTTAGTTCCGCCCTCTCTCACCACTTCCTTTGGCCTCTCTAAGTCTAAGAAACGGCACTGGCTCACTTTAAACCTTTCAAAAAGCGTGTTACACACTTAACATATGTAAAGATTCACTTAACAACTGAAGCAAGATAGGTCGTCAAATGGGGCAAACTCACTTAAATAATGTTTCACTTAGCAACATAAGTGTTGAGCTCAATTGTGGTCGTAACTCGAGGATTACCCGTAATGGATTCTCAAGGTTTTTTCTTCTTCCCTATTTTTTTAAATTTTCTCTCCTTCCATGTTATACTTGTTGAGAATGTTAGCTCATAGGTTTTATTGGTTTTGTTTAACCTGGGTTATTATTTTTTTTTTAAGTGAAGCAGAAGGCAAATCTGCTTTAGCTGAGCTCATCAGAATTTTAAAACCATTTTTCAGAGATGGGTTCCTACCAGTTCGCACCAAGTTCGGTAGAAGCGGTTCGTCAAATCTACCGAACCGGTTAGAAGAGGTTCCACCAGAAAGCAGGCCACACCTACAGAACAGGTTCCAAAAATTTTGGAAACCCACCACTCACACACACACACACACACACACTCTCTCTCTCTCACACACACACACACACAGAGAGAAAGAGAAAGAAAGGAAGAAAGAAAGAAATAAAAAAGAAAAAAAAGAAAGAAAAACTGAGAGATGAAAGAAAAAAAGGAAAAAGGGACAGAGAGACAAAAGGAAAGAGAGAGAGAGAGAGAGAAAGAAAGAAAGAAAGAAAGAAAGAAAACACATGGCCGGCAAGCCACTCCCACCACGTCACATTGCTGGCAAGCCACTCCCACAAAGGAGGCCACACCCACAGAGCAGGTTCAAAAAAAATTTGAAACCCACCACTACCATTTTTCTAATTCATTGCAAATGGAAGTCTGAATTTGCTTGCTGAATTTGCCTTCTTTCCCCAACACAGTAAAAGTCCTCCTGTTTCTACAGTTTCACAGGCTGATGAAAAATAACGAAAGGTTTCAAATCAGTTGTCCTCTTTCTTGTTGTTTTTATTTTTCTTCTTCTTCGTACATAGATCAGTGTTTCTCAACCTTAGCAACTTTAAGACGCGTAGACTTCAACTCCCACAATTCCCCAGCCAGTAAAGAAAAGTTGGCTGAGGAATTCTGGGAGTTGAAGTCCACGCATCTTCAAGTTGCTAAGGTTGAGACACACCGACACAGATATTTCCACTGCTTAAGAATGTGTGGCTACCACGACCACCGGGCAAGATTTCTCTGAAAAGTCTTTTATTAGCATCCGAACATTTAAACAACTTTATGAAGATGGAGAGGTGTAAGCTGCACTCCCTCACTGTCTTAAAAAAAAAGTTAAACTCTTGTGATTTTTCACTTAGGAGAGTCTTTGATGGGAAAAAAACCACTGCACTCAGCTTTAAATGATTGTTCTGACCTAGGCTTCCCCAAAAAGCACGAAGCAGATTCCTGGTCCCGACAAAACGCCTTTTATTAAACAAATGTGAATTTCTCTCATTCACATTCAGCAAAGGCCTGGCAAACAGTCTTTCAAAGGTGAAATTATGACCACAGACCTTATCTTGGAAAGCTGGCATGTAAATATTTTCCAAACACAGTCTTTGGCAAGGAAAGGCTTGGCACAGAGTCTCTGAGATTCACAGGCAGATCTTCACACTCCTGAAATGAACAAATGAATGAATTGTTTCCGGCAAAATCCCACTCCCCTTTCACTCCTCATTTACTTCCTATGGGAGGGGCCGTTCACTATCCACCTGTGGCTTTACTGCCAAGTTGATTCTGATTTCTTAGCTGTTCTTTTCTTCAGGCAGTCCTGCGCATGTGCACACTGGGAACAGGCTCCAGCTGTTCCTCTGCCTCACTGCTGTCTAGCTCCGAAGGCAGCGGAGAACTGCCAGATGGCCTTGGCCTCCTCTCTGCCTTGACTCAGAGCCCTTGTCCGAGCCTTCCCCAGCCTGCAGGACTGGCCCATGTTCTTCCCCAACCTCCTCACTGTCCGATTCTGCTGCCAGCTCCACTGCCCACTGGCGGGCCACAACAATGAAATCACATTCAAGGTGCTGTCCCAATCCTGCCAATTTAGGAATGTGCCCCCCTCCCCTGCTCCTGAAAAATCGTGTCCCTTTTAGTCTGAAAAAGATCAGGCATCGCCTCTTGCTTCTCCAAGCGTCACTTGCCGCCAGTGAAAAATTCTCAAGCGCTGAAGAGGACTTGATTGATCACAAACGCCTTGCCTAGGCTCGAGTTCCCGCCTTGCTCTTTCCCCACGTGGATTTTCTGATGGGTAGCCAGGCAGTCGCCCCGACTGAAGCTCTTCCCGCACTCGGGGCACCGGTAGGGTTTTACGCCCGTGTGAAGCCGCTGATGCCGGATCAGGTCCGAGTTCTGACTGAAGCTTTTCTCGCACTCGGAGCACTTATAGGGTTTCTCCCGGGTGTGGATCCGCTGATGCCGGACGAGGCTCGAATGGGCGCTTAAGCTGAGGCCGCAGTCGGAGCAGCTGAAGGGCTTCTGACCGGTGTGCATTCTCAAGTGCATATCCAAGATGGACTTACGAAGGAAAGTCTTCCCGCAGTTGGAGCAGTCGTAGAGCTTCTCCAGGCGGTGGATCCTCTGGTGCGACGTAAGGTTCGCTTTGTGGCCGAAGCCCTTGCCGCAGTCCGAGCATTTATGGGGCAGTTCTCGGCTATGGAGTCTTTGATGGAGGGGGACCCCCTTCCCAAAGGCTGAGTTTTTACTGGGTCTCTCCTCCGAGATAACCACAAGGCACCGGTTTTTCTTCTTCTTCTTCTGCTTTTCCTGAGGAACTGGGACCTCGTCCACATCAGCAAATTTATCCTTTTCTCCTGCCTGTTCACCTTCCTGCATCTGTGGACCATCTGGATTCCAGGGGATTTCTCTCAGAGCTTCGCATCTGCCTCTTTCTAACCCTTTGCGTGTTTCCCCTCCATCTTTCTTCTCGGACACACCTTCTGGAGCAGGGAGAGAATGAAATACAGGTAGTTCTCGGCTTACAACAGTTTGTTTAGTGACTGTTTGAAGTCAAGGGGGACGTTAGATTCACTTAACAATCATGTAATTAACTGAACAACTGCAATGATTCCCTCACATACATAGACGCCTCAGAACTAGAGAACGGTCCTAGCAAATTGAATATTTCTGATTTAACATTGAATGCTTCACCTTATAACAGAATGACATTCAAAATGTGTATGCATGTACCGTAGTATGTATGTGTATATATCACTAAATATTAAATCAGAAATATTCAATTCACCAAGACCATTCTACATTTAGTTCTAAGGAGACAATGTGCATAGGCAAAACCTCTTTTTGATTACTGGGGATTTCATGGACATATGCAAAACTATTTTCATTTTCCAATCTAATTAGCAGCTCTGTGATTTCTTGGCGGTCTCCCATCCATGTAGCAACCCTCCTTAACGCCAAACTCCAATCCCAAGACAAAAAAAAAAAAATAGGATTCTCAGAATGATTGGAAGAATCTGTGGATTATTATTTTTCCTAGTGTCAGCCTGCTGTGTTTTTCTGCTTTAAGGAAAGGAGTGATAAAGAAGGATTTTTAACCCCAAAGAGTCTAGTGGGAATTAAGAGGAATTTACCACACCTTTCCTGATTAACTAAACCCAGTTCAGGTTTTTTTACCTAACTTAAACATTGATCCTGGTTGTGAATCTATTCTATATATATAAAAGGCAAATACCACTCACTCATCACGAAATCTCCAGAACCCTAAAGCTTACAAACTTGAATTTTGGCAAGTATGTTCCTCTTGGCTTCTAGGTGCTTGCTAAGAAAGGATTTTTTGAAATGACCATCCCATCATTAGTATTTCTTATTACAGTAATTAGCTCTGATGCTAAGGAGTTCTACTCCCCCTCCCCACCTGAAAAGAACTCTGTTCCAACTGCCAGTTGCCTCACATTCTATTACCTCAGTTCAAACTGGCAGACGTTCCAGTCTTTCACTCAGCCTTACGGTACTAAATGTCAGTACCTCACCAAAATGACTATGCCTTCCACCTATGGAACTGCTTACGGATTCAAGGTGGTGGGAGCGATATTCCCTTATATGTTTCAATCACTGACCACCATTGAGCCAACGGACTGAACCGGATTTGTCCTGCATTGCCCAATCACATAGTTTCATCGCTAAGCATGGGTATCCAGCTAGTTACTAATAAACGTATCTTTCATGAATCAATCCAATATCATTTTATAACATTCTGTATCTTAGAGAGTATCATAATAACCTGTAGCAGTGTTTAACGAAGGATTTTATTATTTTTCTAACATCCTATTTTGGTGCGCATTTAATCTCCTGCCACATGGCTTCTGGCATAACCACAAGATTTCAAAATTATAAGAGGTTACAAAATCTATAATTTTACATACATATTCAGGGGCATCCGACTCTAACGTGAGATAAACCCTCAACTCACTTTTTTAAATCTCACAGCAATTCAAAATTGTTCAAGGCAGATTTCCATTTACCTGGAAGTATTCCTTCTTCTGAACTCGGAAAAAATGTCTTGCTTTTCTCTCCCAGCCAAGAGACATCACTTTGGGGTAACAGTGGATTGTCTGCAGCAGATGACAAAAAGATATATGAGTTAATTTCTATATTTCTAATGGTAGACAAGTATTTCAATCCTTAAGAAGAAAAATCTGTTGACCTCACCTGTCCCGTTAATGTAAACTCAGAATGGCCATTGAGTAATGCCTATGAGATACGGACACAAATACTGTTAATGCAGGAACTGGGTATGTTTAGTTTAATAGAAAGACTAGGGGAGACATGATAGCAGTGTTCCAATATCTCAGGGGTTGCCACAAAGAAGAGGGAGTCAAGCTATTCTCCAAGGCACCTGAGGGTAGAACAAGAAGCAACAGGTGGAAACTAATCAAGGAGAGAAGCAACTTAGAACTGAGGAGAAATTTCCTGACAGTTAGAACAATTAATCAGTGGAACAGCTTCCCTCCAGAAGTTGTGAATGCCCCAACACTGGAAGTCTTTAAGAAGGTGTTGGATAGCCATTTGTCTGAAGTGGTATAGGGTTTCCTGCCTAGGCAGGGGGCTGGACTAGAAGACCTCCAAGGTCCCTTCCAACTCTGCTATTGTATATGTCTATGGAGATTCTCAGTCATCCAAGTCACAGTTGTCCCAATGGTGTTTTTTCAAGGGGCAACTGGACTTCCTTGTTTTTCTTTGAAGATGTTTAGCTTCTCATCCAAGAAGCTTCTTCAACTCTGACTGGAGGGTGGGGAATGGAATCCAAAGCTCTTGGGAGCTGCAACCTATGACTAGCCAAGGTGGCGCAGTGGTTAAAATGCAGCACTGCAGGCTACTGCTAGATCAGCAAGTCAGCGGTTCAAATCTCACCGGCTCAGGGTTGACTCAGCCTTCCATCCTTCCAAGGTGGGTAAAATGAGGACCCAGATTGTTGGGGGCAATATGCTGACTCTCTGTAAACCGCTTAGAGAGGCCTGAAAGGCCTATGAAGCGGTATATAAGTCTACTGCTATTGCTATTGCTACTATTATTGCCAATCCTTGTTGGAAAACAGAGGCAGTTCAGATGAAAGCATCTTGAACAGATGGCTGCCTGAATTTCTCTCCTCCACTGTCTCTGTTTTCCCAAGATCCTGGTGATTTTCAGGAAAAGAGAAGTTCCCCGGCTTTCGTATGGGAGAGAAGAAATCTCAGAGTGATAACGACCCTCCGTAGATCGGAGAACTGGGATATATAAACAGCGTCCTCCTTACCTAACAAAGCGCCATGTCCATCACTGCCTTCCAGCGATGATTCAACATAGAGGACTCTCTGTCCGGGCTCAACCGGAGTCCAGGAGAAAACAGCCTGGGCTTCCTCCAAGATGCCCTATGAGATCCAAAAAAAATAAACAAGTCACAGATGGTGTTAAATAGTTTAAACATGTTTATTACAGACTTTCAGGACCCGCAGTCAGAATCTCATTCACGGTGGTTCCAAATTACAAGTAATACTTGTTTAGCCACTGTCTTGCTTAACGACTGTTTGCAGTTGCAACGGTGTCTAAAAAGATTGTTATGACCAATTCTTGCACTGATGACCTTCACAGGTCTATCGAAGAAAGAAAAAACTGAAATCGGATTGCAATCACACTTGTGGTTTCATTTAGTGACTGCTTCACTTAACAACCAAGTCCCCAGTTGGTAAATGAGGGCGGTCTTTCAATCTGCATTTGGTGATGATGAAAAGATGGCTTGGTTCAAGACTTTGAATGACTATTTTTTTAAATATACCACTACATACACACCGCTACTTGGATTGTACTACTACTGAGTGCATTAATAGAAAATGCAAAATCTGAACTCTTTCTCCTTTTTCAAAGCTAAAGCACAATTTCGGGGAAGACCACAGTCAAACTCACCTGCTTATCTTTCCTCCGAGCCTCTTGCTGCCTCGAGAGGAAGTCCTCCGCCAGGACCACGGCCTCCTCTGCGCAGGTCTCCATGCTGAATTCACACACCCAGCTCTGCATTTCCGGAGGAAGAATAGCCAGAAATTGTTCCAAGACCAGCAATTCCACAATCTGTTCTTTGCTATTCTTCTCGGTCTTCAGCCACTGGCGGCAGAGGTCCCGCAGCTGGGCATAGACGGCTCTTGGCCCGTCGGCCTGCCAGTAGCTAAACTGCCGGAAGCGCCGGCGAATCTCCTCTCTGCTCAGAGCATCCCCTCGCAAGATGGCCGCCTTCACTTTCCCGTAATCCTCTCGGTCTCCAGCTTCCAGCTTATCAAAGGCCCGCTTGGCTTCTCCATTGAGGGCGGGCAAGAGCCGGGCTACCCATTGTTCCCTGGGCCAGCGACAGGCCTCAGCCACTTGCTCGAAGGAGCCCAGGAAGGTCTTGGCGTCTTCCCACAAGGAAGGGTCCTCCGGGAAATGGGTCATTCCCCAGCCGAGGTGAGAGGACTCCATTGTCCTCAAGAAAGTCTTCCATTGGATTTCCCAGTGCTGAGTTAGATCCTCTTCTGATTCTCCCTTCACTTGAGGTAGGATGACCTGTCCACAGGATCTTTCCGTATCTCCATCCAGAGATTTGCCTCGTCCTCTGAAATCCACTCTGGTCTTGCAATCTACAATGACCCCAGGAAGGATTTCTCCAGCTGGTTTGGACGGCTCCCCTGGGAGACAACTAAGAGTCCCTCCTTCTTCCATTTTCATCCTTGGAGACCTTCACCAAGATAGTGGCACACGGGAGAACATTCAGAGACAAAGGACAACAACCTGGGAAGGACACAAGGAGGAGAGTCCCAAAAAAGTTTGGCACAACGATTAAAAATAAACATTTGCATTTTGTTGGCAAAATCATAAAGGTAAAGGCAAAGGTTCCCCCTCGCACATATATGCTAGTCGTTCCTGACTCTAGGGGGCAGTGCTCATCTCTGGTTCAAAGCCAAAGAGCCAGTGCTGTCCGAAGACGTCTCCGTGGTCATGGGGCCAGCATGGCTCAATGCTGAAGGCGCATAGAACGCTGTTATCTTCCAACCAAAGGTGGTCCCTATTTTTCTACTTGCATTTTTTACGTGCTTCAAATTGCTAAGTTGGGGCAAATTAACGGGAGCTCACTCCATTACCTGGCGCTAGGGATTCAAACTGCTGACCTTTCTGATTGACAAGCTCAGCATCTTAGCCACTGAGTCCCTAGGCAAAATTATAAAGCTGTATTATTAAATTTACAGAGCCTATTTAAAAAACTATGCAGTTATTCAAAGAACCCCGTTCTCCTCCTTGCCTTAAACATGAAATTAGGTATCACACGTGCAAATTGAAAAGTGGCCATGATGGAAATTAACGGTCTTATTTATAATTTTGCAACGTCACCTGATACCAGGCTGGATATATCTGCAAAGACAGGAAGAAACAGGTTTTGCTGTCCAGATCCAGCTCAACCTTGGGAATTTAAAAAAAGTCTGGATTTCAACTCCCAGAATTCCCCAGCCATTCTGCACATGCATTTCAACTGAGGAATTCTGGGAGTTGAAGTCCACCCAGCTTAAACTTTCCAAGGTCCAGAAACACCAGCCTCAAACACTGTCTCCAGCTGAGCTAAAGCTTGTGAAATTTACACAGTGAGCAAGACAAAGAAGAATCCTTTGCATGATGGATTTGGAGAAGATTAGAAGGGGCATCATGGATTGCAGTCTTAGTTTCAAAGGAAGCAGGGAATCATGTATTTGGGGCATGTCAACCAAGCAGATGTCAGACCAGACACCAACTCACCCACCCAATTTTGGGCATAGTTGATTGAGGGTGGAAGGAGAGGGAGCCATGGTGGACAGCTGGAAAGGGGATCCAAGAAAATAGGGACTCCCTTGGGAAGAGCCACAAGTGATTTCCACAGGCAGGCAAGGTGATCTGCTTGATTGACACGCCCTAAATATGTGACTCCCTGCTTCCTTTGACCTAAGATTGATGGGCTGTTTTTGCAATCCGTGGTGTTTGTCTTAATCATCTCCAAATCCATCATGCATGCATGCATATGTGCGCGCGCCCGGGCGCACAGGCATCTAATTTGCACACCACTTTTCCAGGCCAGGGACCTGCGCCCGCTTTCCCGGGTTCCCTAGAGGGCATATCTGCCCCAGCTTTCCCCCAACTAGGCGCCCTCCGGATGAGCTGGGTCGCGATCGTAACCTGCCGCGCTTTGGCTGGGCAGAACCGATCCAGCCCGGAGCAGAAGCGCAGCGTAGATCCAGTTTTGCAAAGAGGCTTTTTCGCGGAGCAAACGGCCCACCGGGATCCCAGCTGGTGGGGGGGAGAAGGGGTGAGGAATCCACCCTCCTAGCCCCTCTTCCCTTGGGCTACGCCACTCACTTTTCCCCCCCATGCACGGCGATGGCCCCGCTTTTTTCCCCACCAGTCCGTCTGCAAAGACTCCCAGGCGGCACCTAGAAGCAAACCCCGCAAACCCTCCGCTTTGCTCGGCCTTTCTAGGACGCGGGACTCCCTGCCTCTCTGGATTTAACCCCTTGGAGCGCCGCTGAAACAGCGAAGGTCGATCCCTCCTGTTAAATGCAATCATTATTGTTGTTGTTGTTGTTATTTTAATGCTTGGCTAACTTTCGCTCTCTTAAAGACCCGGCTGCGTTTAAAAGCGGCGTGTGTGTGAGACTTTGGCAATATTTTGCACGGGTCAGGCAAAGACAAATTCCTTGCGCCTCCAATGGATGATGATGATGATCATTAGACTTATATACCGCTTCATAGGGCTTTCAGCCCTCTCTAAGCGGTTTACAGAGTCAGCATATTGCCCCCAACAATCCGGGTCCTCATTTTACCCACCTCGGAAGGATGGAAGGCTGAGTCAACCTTGAGCTGGTGAGATTTGAACAGTTGAACTGCAGATAACAGTCAGCTGAAGTAGCCTGCAGTGCTGCATTTAAACACTGCGCCACCTTGGCAATCACCTTGACTGGGCCAATAAAGAACTCTTATTCTTTTCTATTGCGCTCCGAGGGATCCACTGGCGCTCGATTGGCAGTCGCGAAGGATCAACACAAGTCGCTTGCCCGCTTGTGTTCCGAAATCAAAGAGGGTCGCAACACCTGGACCACTTAACTTTCTCCCCAAAGCTTTGCAAAGCGGACCTGATCCACCCAGCTTTGAGAAACTCACTTTCTGACCGTGAGAACGATCAACCAATGGAACAGAAGTTTCCTTCGGAAAGTGTGGGAGTTTCCTCACTTGAGACTTTCAAGAAGAGACTGGACTGGCATTTGTTAGAAATGGTGTAGCCACCATCATGCCACCCTAGTCGTCACCCCAGCCCAGCAGCACCGCACCTGCTGGCCAATTGGGTCTCTGCAGAGGATCTATGTGGGCAGGGGGCATGCCCGGGGGGGGGGGATGGCACTCACATTGCATTTTGGGGCCTCGTGCCGCTCCCCCCCCCCCCAGCATCCCATTTTGAGCCTGGAAGGCCTTCTGCATCAGAAGGCAAAAAATGGGCGAGGGGTGCGGGGCACATGTGCGGGGGAGCACATGAATGCATGGGGACAGGGCACATATGGGTGCAAATGCATGCATGGGGCATGCAGGGGTGCGCACATTGTATTATGGTTGCAGGTGTGCACGGTTTCAGCAGGCAATGACAAAAAAGGTTAGCCGTCACTGGTGTAGGGTCTCCTCCTTGAAGGGGGGGGGGGGCGGTTTTGGACTAAATGACCTATAAGGTCCCTTCCATCTCTGTTAATCTATTAAACACACAGAAGTCGAAAAAGCTTCTGAGGTGGGAAATTAATTCTTAGGGAGGAAAGGAATGGGAAATCCGAAGCAGAGTTGAGGGCAAGTTGACTTACCATCACATTTGAGCCCAAAAGTGATGTTGCTACGTGGTGAATTTGTTAAGCAAGTTTTGCTTTGTTTTACAATTTCTCTTGCAGCAGTTGTTAAGAGAATCGCTGGGGTTCTTCAATTAGTCCCACGGTTGTTAAGTGAATCTGGCTTCCCTGTTGACTTTGGTGGTCAGAAGATCGCAAAAGAGGACCAGTCACATGGCCCCAGGGACACTGCAATTGTCATAAGTATGAAAACAGTTGCCAAGCATCTGACTTTTGATCATGTGATCATGGGGAGTGCAGCAAAGGTCGTAACTGTGAAAAGTGATCATAAGTCTCTTTTTTTCAGTGCAACTTCGGTCACTAAATGAACTGTTGTAACTCGAGGACTACCTGTATATCTCAACCCATTGTATGATATTATAGGCCAGTCACAAAGGTGCTTTTTCCAAAAAGGCAACGGGACTTCGGTTTTTTTTCTTGAAAATGTATTGTTGAAGAAGCTTCTTGGATGAGAATTGAAAGGTTTTCAACCAAAAAAGTCCAGTTGCCTTTTTGAAAAAAAAACATGGCCTATATTTACACATACACACACATACATACACATACATACATACATACACATATACATACATACATACATGCATACATGCATACATGCATCTACATCTATCTATCTATCTATCTATCTATCTATCTATCTATCTATCTATTTATCTATCTATCTATCTATGCCATTGTTCTTCAACCTTGGCAACTTTTAAGAGGAGGGTGGACTTCAATTCCCAGAATTCCCCAGTCAGCCAAGCTAACTGGGGAATTCTAGGAATTGAAGTCCACGTCTTAAAAGTTGCCAAGTTTGAGAAAGTGTGTCTTTGCTACCTAACCTGATCCTGTTTCCACTGGATCAGTGCTTCCCAAGCTTGGCCAGGGAATTCTGGGATTGAAGCCCATCTGTCTTAAAGCTACTAAGGTTGAAAAACACTGCTCTAAATCATAGGAAGTAATGGTTGATCCCATTCAGGGTAGGAAAGACACAGTTCACATCGAATTTTTTTTAAAAAAACCATTTTTTTCATGGCCAAATACTGACTTGTCTCATTCACAAAAGGTGAAATCTTGCAAAGTTTGGGACAAGAATGGCGAGATCTTGGGAATGAGAAAAAGACTATTTTTTGAATTACTCACACCAGCCAAAGTATGTTTCATCATCCTAACTCATTTCATCATATGGCACTATCCAGATGGCCATTTCTGATATTAGCACTGCAGTTCAGTGTTCAAACAATTAATTAAATCAAAATCATACAGGACCATATTGATTTTGGTGGAAAAATAAAAAAACGGATTGCATTCTTAATTGCAAACTTTCATATATATATATATTTTTATCACAAGCACAAAATCCAGAAGCGATTTCCAAATGGAAACAAGATCTTGGTGTGGCGTGCTGGCATGGTCACGCTGGCCAGCTGAGGGGGGCCCTGTCCGAATGGCAGCCCCCGCCATCCAAGGGCTGGCAGTAAAGTGATTGTAGCCCCTTCAGGCTTCTGGCTCACCAACTACTCCAAACCACAGCTCCTGAAACACTCTTGCTGCTTTATGGAGGATCTTGGACTCTCCCGAACCCAGGACAGTTACATAAATAAAAAATAAATAAATAAAAAGAAACATAAATAAACATAAATAAAAAGAATCCCTGATCCTTCCTGTTAGTAAGTTGAAGAAAACAACAAAGTAGAGAGAAAAGGCCTTCCTGGGCTTCCCCTCCGTCGGCCATGTTTACAGGAAGTTCAATGCCCACTCTGAACTGGCATTCACATGTAAAGAGGGCAAATCACTCGGTTGATGCTGCTCTGTAGCTTTTTCGGTATCTCCCTGCAAGGACAAAAAAAGCAGTGAAAACTCAAAAGGGACCCACCAGAGATCATCCAATCTCTCCTCCTGTATGCAGAAGATACCCAGGAGAGATTTGTCACATTTGTTTCAGCCACAACCTCTCCTGGATGCTCCGATGAACAGTCACAGGAAGATCTTCAGACTTCACCCCCTGATCTGCCCCAAGAGAGAGCTTCTGCCTCTGAGGTGATGTCCTGACCTAGGCTTCCCAAGATCATGAAGCAGATTCCTCGTCCCCGATACAACCCCTTTTATTTAGGTTAAAGGGAATTCCTCTCCAGCAAAGTCCCGGCCAACGGTCTTTCATGAGATTTCACAACTACAGACCTTTATCAGGATTGGAGAGCTGCCAGGCCGATATCTTCCAAACGCCACGCTGTACCAGCAATTACTTGGCCAGAAGTCAGGAACAGATTTTCACCCTAATGAATTGAACTGATTGTCTCCTGCAAACTCCCCTCTCCTTTCGCTCCTCTTTATTCCCTATGGGAGGGGCCATTCACCGTCCACCTGTAGCTTTACTCCTAAGTCGGCCCATGTTCCTTAGCTGTTCCCTTCTCCTGGCAGCTCTGCGCATGCGCCCACTGGGAACAGGCTCCAGCTGTTCTTCTGCTTCACTGATATCCGACCCCAAAGGCAGCTGATAATTGTTGAAGGGACCTGGCCTCATTTCTGCCTCTGACACATCATCAGAGCCTTCCCCAGACTCCAGGACTGGCCCATGTTCCTCCCCAACCTCTCCACTGTCCGAATCTGCTGCCAGCTCCGCTGGCCACTGGTGGGCCACAACAGAGGGATGGCGGGGAAAGGGAGGAAACGGCAGCTGGGAGAGGAAAAAGATTTGCACTCAAACCCTTTTCTGCTGCTTTTTGGCCAAAGCCCCTGAAAGGGACAGAACTGTTGTGATGCTTCTTCCCAACTCTGGAGAAGACAGGATTGTCTGAACCTCAGACTGAGCCGAATCGAGTCTGGAGGCCGATATCTCAGATGCTCCCCAAGAGGGCTGGGAAAACAGAAGGAAGCCAGGAAGCCTAGCAGTCTCTCCTGCTCAAAGGGGGGGGGGGAGAGGGGGAGGGACTTGGAAGGAATCACCCCGTCTTCTTTCACCCAGAAAAGGATACTTACTGGAAAACCAGAACGCAGCAATCACACACACCAGGACAAGAGGAGTCACAACACAGCCAATGATGAGCCCTTGGTTGTATTCTGGAATCAAATTGGAGGAAAGAGCAGATAACTGAAGGAGAACTCTAAGCAATCATTCCCAATTATGGGGCGAAGATCTAATTCAGCCAACAGACTGGAAATCCCACAACTCATGTCCCTCTAAAGGTAGCAAGAGGAGGCCTTGCTGACTATTCTTCAGGGGATGTGTCCTCAGGACGCTGCCTTCTTCTCACCCCTGAAGGTAGCCGACATTCATCTTTAAGCGTTCCGCTCAGAAGCAGTAAGGAGTTACTAGAGAAGCAGTCTCTCTCTAGTAAGGAGTAGAATGTGTTGTTGTCAAAATAAAAAAATTCCTTTCTAGAAGCCCAAGGTCATCCTTTGTCTCTGCACCTCTGAGCCTGACAGAACTGGATGGGTGGAAGCTGCCAGCGTGGCAGTGGGAGATTGGACCATTGGATGGACTGGTGGGTGTGGGGGGAAAGATAATGAACTTTCAACTGGGTGGGAAAACACGGGAAGTTTTCAAATTCGGGTTTTCCACAGATGTGCCAACATGTCTCTCTTAATAAATTGGAAGTTTGAGGAAAGCTCTGCCTTGGACTCTTGTTAGGAATATAATCTAACGGTTGGGTTGGCAATATATAAATCATATAGCAATGCTATACCTGTTTCTTTAAACCATACTGTAAAATGTGATTGGTTGTTGTTTCCTCAATCGGCCATAAGAGGGAGCCAGAATGACTGTTAGCTCTCTGTTCGTTAGATGCTGGGCTGATCTGATCTGAGTGTTTTGGAAGCTGGCTGTTAGAAAGTGCCGTGAGCTATTGTAAGTTTTGCAACTGCTAGCAAACTTTGAGTACCAGACTGTTTGTATGATTATGGACTATGTTATTTGGATTAACCCTTAACTGAAAGACATTGATGACTGACTGTCTTATCCGTGTATGACTTGGACTGTTTGATGGACTCTGATACCTCTCTTTCCACGAAAGTAAACGCCTATTTAAACTGCAGTGTCTCTGTATGCTGGTTTGTGTGTTATCCAACACAACTCTCACAATGCTTCGCTGAATGTACTCGCTCTCCCAACGGGGAGCTTACCTAACAACTCTGATATAATTTTGGATGATATTTGGAACCCTGACACACACACCCTTGATTTTTGTACTTTAGGAATTCTAAACAAAAGAAAATTTGTTTCTGGTGCTCAGCATAACTGTTGCTCCCCTGCTGGAGTCAGGAAGCAGGGCAAGGACAGAGGCTAAGAGAGGATCTAAGGGCATTTCATCAGGATATGCCAACTCTTGTGATAGGATCTGTTGTTTCCCTTCAATCGCCTGAAACCAATTCAGCAGACGGTTTCTTGGAAGTCGACGAACTTCAAACATGGGGGGGGGGGAACCAATGGATTAAACGCCAAGTGTCCTCACATCTGGACACAACTGGAGTCAACTATCTCTCCCACAATCCTCCATCTGGAAAAAGACCCCAGCCTTTCCCTCCCAGCAGCCTCTCACCCTTCAGGGCCACGACCAGAGGCTCCTTCAGGCTGTCGTGCTCCACATGACACCGATAACGGTCCCTCTCTTTGGAGTCGATCTGGATGCTGAGCCAATAGTGGAAGGTCCCATCCGAGTTGGGGGCCACAGACCCTTGGAGGGTGTCCTGCAGCCAGACCTCCCCATCCCTCCTCCAAGTGGCATCGACCTCTCTCGGGTAGAAGCCATCCACTCGGCAGACGTACATCTCCATCCCGTCCTCGGCCTCTGTGCTGCTGCTCACCGTCACCACAGGGGGTTCTGCAGAAAAGGCACCACCGGAATTAACTCTGAGCCCCTCCAGAGCCTGGAAGGTGAATGAGAAGTTTGAAGGGGCAGCAAAGTCCACCACCACCACCACTGCTTAGTTTGAAGACAGGGATTCCCCACTCAAAACCAGTATCTCCAAAAGGAAATGCTCCCAATCTGGAAGATGCTCAACCAGAAAGTACTCTGGATTGTGAGTCCCTCTAGTGATTCAGTCTGAAAAAATCTCTGGCAACAAATTGAGGATTTGAGCAAATTCCATTCAGACTGCTTTGAATTCTGACGCATCTTGACCTGTTTCCTTCATAGAAGGATAGGAGATGCTCTTTTTAAGTTCCCCTCTCAAAGAAAGAAGAAAGAGATAAGGAGAGGAGGCTGGAAGGAAAGAGAAGGAGAGAGGATAGAAAGGGGAAGAGGAGGAGGAGGAGGAGGAGAAAGGGAAGGGAAGAAGAAAGGGGAAGGAGAAGAGGAAGGAAGAAAGTAGAGAAGGGAGGGATGGAGAAAAGAAAGGGAAAACAAGGTGGTGTTACAAAAGGAAGAAGGGTTGGTAAAAAAAAGCAATCCAAACTGTTTATTATAACCTATTAAATGAAATAATAAATGTATAAGAATGATAAAGGTAAAGGAGAATAACAATCATGAGATCATATACTTAAAATAGTATGTAAGAGAATAACAAAATAAAAAAGTTCCCCTCTCAAAGAAATGCAACACAGAAGCTTCTCCCCACTTTTTGGGTCCTCCTCCACTCCCCCAAATCTTAGGCTGCTCTAGGCCTTTTTTCAAGGGACACAAGCACACTTACAAATGTGAACGGTTTTGCTGTCTAATCCACACAGACACCCACTGGACAGATGCTATGTCTCCTGGTCCACAATACAATATAATAAATACAATACAATAAATACAATACAATACAATACAAACAAATACAATAACAAATACAAATACAATACAATTACAAATACAAATAATACAAATACAATACAAATCAAATACAAATACAATACAATACAATAGCAGAGTTGGAAGGGACCTTGGAGGTCTTCTAGTCCAACCCCCTGCCTAGGCAGAAAACCCTATACCATTTCAGACAAATGGCTATCCAACATCTTCTTAAAGACTTCCAGTGTTGGGGCATTCACAACTTCTGGAGGCAACTTCTGTTCCACTGATTAATTGTTCTAACTGTCAGGAAATTTCTCCTTCCTTCTAAGTTGCTTCTCTCCTTGATTAGTTTCCACCCATTGCTTCTTGTTCTACCCTCAGGTCCCTTGGAGGATAGTTTGACTCCCTCTTCTTTGTGGCAACCCCTGAGATACTGGAACACTGCTATCATGTCTCCCCATGTCCTTCTATTAAACTAGACATACCCAGTTCCTGCAACCGTTCTTCATATGTTTTAGTCTCCAGTCCCTTAATCATCTTTGTTGCTCTTCTCTGTACTCTTTCTTAATGGCTGCCTTGCCTTTGGAACCTAACAGGGCTTCCTGTGTCCTGGAGATGTAAGGCCACACTTGGGCTACTACATCTAGCTTTGGTCACCACATTATAAAAAAGATATTAAGACTCTGGAAAGAGTGCAGAGAAGGGCAACTAAGGGTGGTTAAAGGCCTGGAGACTAAAACATACGAGGAACGGTTGCAGCGTTTGGGTATGGCCAGTCTAGAGAAAAGAAGGACTGGGGTGACATGATAGCGGTATTCCAATATTTGAGGGGCTGCCACTGTTAGGAATATAATCTAATGGTTGGGTTGGCAATATATAAATCATGTAGCAATGCTGTACCTGTTTCTTTAAATCATGCTGTAAAATGTGATTGGTTGCTGTTTTCCTCAATCGGCCATAAGAGGGAGCCAGAATGACTGTTTGTTAGATGCTGGGCTGATCTGATCTGAGTGCCGTGAGCTATTGTAAGTTTTGCAACTGTTAGCAAACTTTGTGTACTGAATGGATTATACGATACTGGACTATGTTATTTGGGTTATCCCTTAACTGAAAGACATTGCTGACTGACTGTCTTATCCGTGTATGACTTGGACTGTTTGATGGACTCTGATACCTCTATTTCCACGAAAGTAAAAGCCTATTTAAATGGCAGTGTCTCTGTATGCTGGTTTGTGTGTTCTCCAACACAACTCTCACAATGCTCGCTCTCCCAACGGAGAGCTTACCTAAGCAGCCACAAACGAAGGTCATCTTATTTTCCAAAGCACCAGAAGGCACGACAAAAGGATGGAAACTGATCAAGGGGAGAAGCAACATGGAATTATGGAGAAACTGCCTAACAGTGAGGACAATTAACCAGTGGAACAGCTTGCCTCCAGATGTTGTGGATGCTTCATCACTGGAGGTTTTTAAGAAGAGATTGGACAGCCAGCTACCTGAAACGAACGAACTCCCCGCAGAGATTCGGACCCTCACCTCTCTCCAGGCCTTCCGAAAAGCTGTTAAAACCTGGCTGTGTCGGCAGGCCTGGGGTCGATGAGTTCCCTTCCCCTCTCGAATCGTGTGGCTGTTGGTTGTTTTTAAATGCCCTGTACTTTTGTAGTTTTTGTGTTTTTCCCTTCCCCTCCTTGGGTTTGTGTGCCGCCCTGAGTCCCGCCGGGAATAGGGCGGCATATAAATAAAATAAAACTCGAAACTCGAAATGATATAGGATCTCCTGCTTGAAGAGGGGGTTGGACTAGAAGACTTCCAAGGTCCCTTCTAGCTCTATTCTGAATGAAAGGTGCTGGAAGAGGAGGAGGATTTCCTCCAGGTCTACCAGGGAGCCAAAAGGCACAGGAAACCCATTCAAAAATGGGGGGAAACTTCAGCTTTGATCCAGAAGCTCACCTGTCCTCAGCAGCGTCTCCTTCCCATAGGACAGGTACTGATCCAGCCACCCAATGCATTCCTCCTCTAGGTAGGACTTGACTCTCTGATTGAATCCAGGGGCAGCATCCCATTTCCTCTGTGTGATCTGGGCCAGGGGGTTGGGAGCCACCCAGGTGACAGTCTCCATGTCAAAGGTGATGAAAGTCCTCCCGTCGTAGCCGAAGTGATAAAATCCTCCTTTGCTCTCATCTCTCCGGTGCTCACAGCCATATATCTGCTGTATCATGTGAAGGCCTGAAAGACGGACAGGACAGGGGTGGGATTCAGCTGGTTTGGACGAACCGATAGCTCCGACGATCAGCCGGTTGGCTCTGATAATCAGGTGGCCTACTTGCCCCTGTGCTTTACTTACCTATATCTTCTCAGCGGATTGCCGCACCTCAGCTGTGTTACTCCCCGGAAGCAACATGGAAGGTAAGTTTTGTTAAAACTGTGCACGCATGCAGAGTGCCTCAGGTGCGGGCGCATACGGAGCACGCGATCAACTAACGGGTTATTAAACCAGCAGGATCCCACCACTGGGACAGGATGATGGTTTTGTGGAGTCCTCAGGAGAGGCAGCAACCTGCCCCCACCCCTCACCCCCTCGGCAGGACTTTGATATCGGTTCTGCGAACCAGTAGTTTAAAAAAAAAAGCTTCCGACGATCACGCGGCTTAGCTGGTTTTGTGGAGTCCCCAGGAGAACCGACGGGGGGGAAAATGCTTTAAAAATCTTAAAAAATAGTTTCTGACGATCGCACGGCTCACAGCTGAGCAAACAGGAAAAAAATGCTTTAAAAAGCTTTAAAAATAAAGCTGAACATGAAAAAAATGTTGGCCATGCCCACCCAGTCACATGTCATCCCCAAAGCCACACCCACAGAATTGGTTGGGGGGAATTAGATTTCACCCCTGGAGGGACCCCTTTCTCCCCTCTCCGACCTGCTCCTTGGTGGGAGTCACATGACACTCCCAAAGAAAAAGAGCCGAGGTGGCACAGTGGTTAAATGCAGCACTGCAGGCTACTTCAGTTGACTGCAGTTCAGCAGTTCAGCGGTTCAAATCTCACCGGCTCAGGGTTGACTCAGCCTTCCATCCTTCCGAGGTGTATAAAATGAGGACCCGGATTGTTGTTGGGGGCAATATGCTGACTCTGTAAACCGCTTAGAGAGGGCTGAAAGCCCTATGAAGTGGTATATAAGTCTAACTGCTATTGCTATTGCTAAAGCCTCGCCCACAGAACCAGTGGGGGGAATTAGATTTCACCCCTGGAGGGACCCCTTTTCTCCCCCCTCCGACCTGCTCCTTGGTGGGATGGGGGGTGGGTGGGAGATGAGACAAGATGAGCCACCAAACCCTACCTTTGCTCTGATTGTGGCGACTCCTCAGAGTCTCCAGGGCTGCTCTGTAGACGTCCTCCGTGACATGCCCGATCTGGCTCTGGGTGTCCCAATAGTCCTTCTCCGCTTTCTCCATCCAGGAGGCTCTGGGCTGGAACGTCCTGCTGTTGCTGTCGTAGAGAGTGAAGAGCTGACTGTCCACATAGCCCCAAACGACAAAGTGGGGCAGACCTTGACTGGGGTCTGAGGCGGAGATGTAGAAATACTTAAGGGAGTGCAAGGAGGAGCCTGAAAGAGACCCCAAAGGGGCAGAATTAGGGGCTTCAGCTGAGGGACCAAACGTGAGTTTCTGAGGACAGTGGGGAGGAGAGGAGGTGATGGAAGGGGAAGAGGTTGAGGGTGCAAAAAGGGGGGCAGAGAAGGAGCTTCTGGGAGGGAAGCTGAAGAATTGGAGAGCAGACAGATTGGTGGGAGTGAGAGAGCAAGGGAAGGGAAAGCAGGCTAAAGGGAGAGCAATAACCCAAAAACCCTACCTGAAAAAAAACTCTTACCCTCCACAAAAAAAATCTGCCTCCCCCGACTTCTGCAAGGCCTCCATCCTACCCTCTTTTGAATGACTCGGATTTTGGCCCAAGGAGGCTACAACATTTCCCCCAACGAGTCTGCCTGGAATCCACACTCTACGTCCGATATTAACACGATCAAGCGAGTCCAGGGGTATTTCACAAGAAGAGTCCTCCACTCCTCCACTCACAATACAAATCCCTTATATGTTCTGACCCCACTCCGTCCGGTGAGTAACGCCGACAAAAGCTTACTGTTAGCCATGCTTTATTCACAGTATAATTACTCACAGACAAGACATTGGCAGCAACCCAGACTCCCAAAGATAAGAGATACAATACACACAAGTGCTTCTCCAGCTTGGTATAAATGGTTGTGTCCTGCAAAAGGTCTCCTCCCAAAGTCTCTTCTTATATACTCTCTTGAGAGGAGCCAAACCACAACCACCTGGTCCTGATTATATCCTATGAGTCTATCTCCGTAATTGCTGCCTTCGTTTCTCCGCCCTCCTCTGTCTCATCTATTCTGGTGTTTTATGATCACTCAAGCAGAGTTAAGCAAGGGTTAAAAGCTGAAAAATTCCTGGTGTAGATGAGGCACGTCGTTCTCTTGCCTCCTCCTGTAGAGGGTGCTTTTTTAGAGGCTTTTTTAAATAGTTAAGCACTAAGCAGAGTCCATCCATGGTGACTGGCAGCAACTAGCCCAGCCTGACCTCAGCTCTTGCCTTTTTCCTTTTACATTTTTTTTCTTTTCATGATGGCAGGCAAGAGCAGAGTTGAAATCCTCTCTGAAACAGCTGGAAAAGGTACATGTGGGTCGGAGGGAGGGGGAGGAATTCAAACTTCATCCTCCTGTTGCAACTTTGTGTGTGTGTGTGTGTGTGTGTTTGAGAGAGGGGGGAGGGAGCATATTGAGACAATTCTTTAGTTTATGCACTATGTAACACTCTAATACCATGCCTTTGGGTCTTCTGAAATTTTAATTATCCAATCATAAGCAAAAACAATGTTTTCAGTAGAATGAATTTCCACTTCTACTTACACCTGCCAGCCAAAATGCTGCTAGTGTTATTGCTAACATGGGTTGAGGAGGAAAACCTAAATTTTCTGAATCTTGGTGCAACTTTGTGTGTTTGAGAGAGGGGGGAGGGAGGGGGAGAGGGAGGAAGGAGGGGAAGGGAGAAGAAAAAGAAAAAGAAAGAAGGAAACTTATTTAGCAAAGGAGAAAAACAAATGCTGTCGCTTTAAATCGGAACTGAGCATGCCTGGCTGTGGAATTCTGGGAGTTGAAGTCCACAAGTCTAAAAAAATTGCTGCCTCATCAGCCATAAACCTCAACACACGTCACTGCGAGCAGTTTTATTTTCAAGGAAACAGGGTATTATTATTATTTCTTTTATTCATTAAACATGAACATCATTAAATGTGAACATTTAAAGATGTGTCACAAATATCATTGACTGGTGCTAATAGTTGATACAGGTTGCTGCCAGCATCCTAGATCAAGTACCTTTTTAAAATATAATATGTTCCAAGCAGCAGTTTTTTGCAGTTCTGCTGGTGTTATTGCAGGAAGCTGCAATTTGTTGATGTATCTTATAAAATTCTTGGATATGGTACAAAGTGCCCCAATGACAAGGGGTATCACTGTTACATGTTTCATCCATAGCCGTGTAGTTTTGATGGCCAGGTTGCAATATTTAGTTATTTTTTTCTAGTTCTTTTTCTTCGACTCTGGCATCTCCTGGTACAGCGATATCAATAAACTGTACCCTTCGGCCCTCTACAACCATGATATTTGGCATGTTGCATTCCAAATGATGATCCGATTGTATTCGAAAGTCCAACAAGAACTTCACCTTCTCATTTTCGATAACTTTTTCCACTTTATGTTCCCATGACTTTCTGGATACAGGTAAATTGTATTTTTTACATAATGACCAGTGGATTAATTTAGCAACTCAGTCATGTCTAGTTTTGTAATCAGTTTGTGTGATTTTGCTGTATTCACATATTAAATGTGAAACAGTTTCGACTTTGTTGTTGCAAAATCGGCAGTTTGGATTGTCAGTAGATTTTTGTATCTTTGCTTTCATGGCATTAGTTTGTAGTGCTTGTTCTTAAGCAGCCAGTATTAAACCTTCAGTTTCTTTCTTGACATCATCATCATTAATTAGTTAATCTTTGGTGAGATTCACAGCCTTTGTGGCTGATTAGTAGCTCAACAGCTCGAGTCTTAACCAAGGACCTAGGAACTGTTAAGGTAACTTCTGGTGGACAGAGCCTGACAGGGAGTTGTTATTCTTAACAGCTCTGGAATCTTGGCGTCGTTAAACTGTTTAAACAGCAATCCATCAAGCTGTCTAGCAGTTTATTTACCCTCTCTTCGGGCCTAGAAGAGAGAGGTGAGAAGCTATGCATCAGAAGCCCTTTAACTAACCCTCTCAGTCTAAACTCTGGGAGGAAGGGGGAGGGCACCGGCAGCAGCATAGCAGCTCCGAGCCAGGGCTCATTCTGCCATTTCTTGCAGAACGAAGGTTTTCACTCATCCTCAGCACAAATGATTTATTATGGACTTCAAGCCGAGCTGAACCAATATCTGTGAACATCTAATTGTATGTATAAATCCTTAGCTCCATTTGCAAAGAATTCCTTCTGCTAATTACTTGCTGAAAGTTCTATAAAAAATGGCGCCGAGCTGTGTAGGAGGGGTGAGACTTGGATAGAATTTTTGCGAAGCCTAAAAGTGATTTATTACCAAGAAGTGATTTATTAGCAAACCAAATAGCAATTACTGTATAATTGGACTGCCTGGACTTTTTAACTGACTAAAGAAGATTAAACTTGAGATGACTTCTAAGCAAAAATTTCCCCCTCCTCCCCCCACCGCATTGAAAAGTGCCGGAAATTCCCCAGCGCTTCCTACTAAATTACAGTCATTACTTCCTTCTACTTCTGCAGGGGACCCCTTGATAAGGAAAATTCTGCAGAAAGAATTAATTGATGCGTTAAAAAATCATGCTGATACAATGGAAGCAAAACTTAAGGAAGAGATAGCTGCATCTAACAAACAGATGTCTGAAGAACTTATGACATGTAACCAAATGATTAGAGGGGACTTTCTGATGGCTCTGAATTCTCTATCTGGCTATGTATATGGATTTGAAGAAAAGTTAGAAGATCTTAGTGACTCTAATACGAACCTGGTAATGAAGATGGATGCGGTCCAGCAAAAGGTCAGCAATGCAGAAAATGAAATCATAATGTTACAGTATAGACAAATGGAATTTGCTTTAAGGATAAAATCCTTGAAAATACACAAGAGAACCTGAAACAGATTCTCTCTGAAGCCTTTGACCTGATGGTGGGAAGGTCAGGAGGGAATCTTGATTGGCAAATCAAAAAGGTTTACTGCGTTAACTCCTGGCTGGCAAGACAAAAGCAATTACCAAGAGATATAGTGGTGTATTTTGCCACTGGAGATATGAGGAACACGATATTACAGGAGTCCTACAAAAATAAGCTTCAAATCGGGGGTCGGGAGGTGACTGTCTTGAAGGAGATACCACCTAAAATGCTGAGATCTAGGAAAGACTATGCCTTTTTAGTTGAAGAGCTTAAAAATCACCAGATACAGTTTAGATGGGACGCGCCAGCCGGCATTGCATTTAGCTACCTTGGAAAAAGACATTGCCTCAATACAGTATGGAAGGCCCAAGATTTCTACAGCAACATATTGAAGGCTGGACAACCCCCTCCCTCTAGATTTAGAGAAAGAGAACAAGAAGGATATGATGGAAAGCAAACTACTCAAGTATTAACAAGGGGGGATCAACTTGTTCTCTCAGAGGTACAAGAAGCTAAGGAACAAAGACAAGACCACGTGGTTACTAGACGAATGAAACAGGAATTAAAAAAGCAACGAACACAAGCCACCGTTCAGGAGCCTACAGGCATTACATCAAAAGCAGTGGGAGGAGCCAGGCCAAAGGTTAAATTCCAAGATGTTCAGATGGCTCTTAAAAGGCTTCAGGGGGCTAATGATGGCAACTAAGTTTCTAACTTGGAATGTCAATGGTTTAAATTCCCCACAGAAAAGGAAGAAAATTAACAATCACATTATTAAAAGAGCAATTTAACATGTTAATGTCAGATCAGGTGGCTACCAATTTGCTATACGCAAAACCAACACTTTCTGTAATGCAAACAAATCCGGTAGATGGTTAACATATCTGATTAGGAAAAAACAGAAGTCTCGTAACATATCGAAATTACATTTTAAAGGAAAGGAAGTGTATCAACAGGAAGAGATTCAAAAGGTTTTTTGTGAATTTTTTTATAAGATTGTATACGAATAATAAAATTCAAAGCATAGATATAGATAGATACTTGGATAAAGAAAAAATATCCATAGTTAAAGACAAGCAGAGGGAAAGACTGAATCAACCAATAACCTCGGGGGAAATCCTACAGGCAATCAAACAGCTAAAAGCACGGAAAGCACCGGGTACAGATGGCTTGACAGTGGTTTATTACAAAAATTTGCAGTTAGAAATGGTAGAACCGCTTAAGGAATTATTTAATAAGATCCAAGTGGAAGGGAAGGTACCCCCATCTTGGAAGACAGCCTTTATATCTCTGATCCCCAAAGAAGATCAAGACCCTACTCATCCAAAAAATTATAGACCCATATCATTACTTAATATAGATTATAAAATCTTTACTAAAATACTAGCGAATAGGTTAATGTTGGTTATTCAACAATTGATTCATAACGATCAAACAGGTTTTATTCAAGGGAGACATATGAGAACTAACATAAGATTAATTCTTAACACATTAGAATATCTGGGGAAGAACAATCAAATCCCTGTGGCCCTTATATTTTTAGATGCTGAAAAAGCCTTTGATCGAGTGAATTGGCCATTTCTGCTGAAAACATTGCAAAAAATGCAAATAGGAGACCACTTTTTACAATCAATCAAAGCAATATATCAGGAACAAACAGCCCAAATCATAGTTAATGGAAGCTTAGCAGATTCATTTAAAATCGAGAGAGGTACAAGGCAGGGGTGTCCCTTGTCCCCACTATTGTTTATTATAACTTTAGAATTTTTGTTGAATAAAATACGGGGTTCAGGGGACCTACAGGGAATCAGGATTAGGCAGCAAGAATACTGAGTACGGACCTTTGCGGATGACTTGGTTATAACATTAACACAACCACAGGAATCTGGTAAGGTCTTAATGAATATGATTAATCAATATGGTCAAGTGTCAGGATTTAAAATAAACTTAGGGAAAACAAAGATATTAGCTATAAATATGAATACTAAACAAAGGGAAGAACTAGAAGGAATGACAGGATGTGAAATAGTTAAAAAGGTCAAATACTTAGGAGTTTATATTTCAACCTCAAACGGGAAGTTATATAAGCACAATTATGAACCACTGTGGTATAGCATACAGACAGAAATGAAAAAAATTGGAGAAATTACAGTTATCTCTGTTGGGAAGAATAGCAGCAATGAAAATGAATATTTTACCTAAATTTTTATTTCTTTTTCAAACACTACCAATACTTAAAAATGATGCAAATTTGTTAGAATGGCAGAAGGGTATTAATAAATTTGTATGGGTAGGTAAGAAGCCGAGAATAAAACTTAAAATAATGCAGGATGTGTGTGAAAGAGGTGGTTTGAAATTACGCAATTTAAAACTATATTATGATGCAGTAGTTTTATCTATAATTAGTGATTGGATCAACTTAACAGATGATAGAATACTCAATATTGAAGGGTATGATTTGGTATATGGTTGGCATGCTTATTTGCTATATAACAAAAAGCTGGATAAGAATTTTAAAAGTCATATTTTAAGGAATGCCTTACTGCGAGTTTGGAAAAAATATCAATATAAACTAAATGATAAGTTACCTATGTGGGCTATCCCTAGACATGAAATAGAAAATATGAACATAGTACAAAAACAGGATATAATTACTTATAGGCAGCTTCTTACTGTAGAAAGAGGTGTACCACAACTGAAATCTTTGGATGTGTTAAAAAAGGAAAAGGTAATTCAAACATGGTTTCAGTACGGGCAGTTAGATGGAAAATAGATTTAAAAACTGGCTTTATGCAAATTGAGGATAATTAAACAAATTAGAGACCAAAGTTCAATGCATATAAAAAGATTATACAATGTAATAATAGAAATTGATTCTGAAACAGAGCTAGTTAAAGACTGTATGATTAAATGGGCTCAAAATGTTGAAGAACCAATAATGTTGGATACATGGGAGAAGATATGGGTGAGAAATGTAAAATTTACACAGGCCCAAAACTTGAGAGAAAATTTTTATAAGATGTTTTACAGATGGCATCTAGATCCCAAAAAAATGGCGTCTATGTATTTGAATTTACAACCTAAATTCTGGAGATATGATTGTATGGACGCTACATATTTTCATATATGGTGGACTTGCAAAAAGGTTAAGGCATTCTGGATAAAAATATGGTGGATTATGCAAAATGTTCTCAAAAAAAGGATAAAGTTTACCCCCCAGCTATTTTTGTTAGGTATAATTACTGACTGTACAGTAGTAGAGATTAACTTGATTCTGCACTTGATAATTGCAGCTAGATTGTTGGTGGCGCAATACTGGAAGAAGGAAGATTTGCCTACTATCCAAGAATGGACATTGAAAGTCACAAACTTTGCAGAGATGGCTAAAATATCTGCATATCTTAAGGACTATTCAAACGAGAGATATAAGCGAGACTGGAAAAAATGGATTGACTATATTCAAAATAAATATGGGTCTAGGAAATTTCAGATAGTTTAAGATTAAGATTAGAAATGATACAAATTAAGATTAGATTAGAAATGATACAAATTAGATTAGATTAGAATTAGATTAGAAATGATACAAATTGTTTATAGTTAGCCTAGCAAGGAGGAGCTAAGATCAATTCAAAGATGTTATTAATTTTCTACTTTTTGAAATGTATATTTTGAAATGTTTTTGTTAAATATTTATACCTTGTATTGGTTCTGGGAAGTCGGGGGGGGGGGTGAGGTTGGGGGGGTTGGTGGGAGGGAGCGGAGTTTACTAAATTGGAGGAAGGGTGTTGGATTTTAAGGTATTATGATTGTACATTTATACTGCTATTTTTTCTTTTTTATGTATATTGAAATGGAATTATAAATACCATCAACACAAAAGGGAGTTTGCTCAGAAGCTGAAATACACCAAGTGAATTAGAGAAAGAGTGGGAAGCAGAGGAGAGAAGAAAGATAGGAAGAGAGGGACAGGAGAGAGGGTGAGGGGGGAAGATGAGGTGTATAAGGAGGAGTGGTAAGGGGAGAGAGGAGAAGGAGAAAGGAAGGGGAGTAGAGTAGAAAATGATGGAGCGAAGAAAGGATGTGGAAAGGGGGAGGAGAGAGGGGGAAGAAAGTGTCGGATAAGATATAAATATAGTGTATGGAGAGCAGAAGAGCCAATAACTGGGTTTTGTTTTTTTTCCCCTTTGGTAGTTGATGGTAAGATGAATTGATGTAATTACTTAATAATATAACATGATATTGACTATGTAATAGTATACATGTGATTATAGGCTATGAAAATGGAAAATAAAAAAATTTTCTATGAAAAAAAAAATCTTTGGTGAGATTCACAGCCTTTGGGGCTGGTTGGTAGCTCAACAGCTCGAGTCCTAACCAAGAACCTAGGAACTGTTAAGGTAACGTCGGAGGATATAAGTTGTTCCAAGTAGGGTGGTTTTTTGTAGAATCAGGATGTTCAAGTCTGATAAATTTAAAATTTCCAAATAGCGAGGTAGCCCTTTGGGTATTGCTCCAAGGGCTCCAATTACAATCGGGACAACACACAATTTCTTTTTCCACAGTCGCTCAACTTCAATTTGCAAGTCTCGGTACTTTGTGATTTTTTTTTCTTGCTGCTTATTTTCAACAACAACAAAAAAACATTTCCAGCGTCTTTCTCCCAGCTTGGAACAGAACAGATGGTTTTTCCTTCCAAGAGTAGAAATCAATTAATCAGAATAGAGCTGGAAGGGACCTTGGAGGACTTCTAGCCCAGCCCCCTGATCAAGCAGGAGATCCATTTCAGACAGGTGGCTGTCCAGCCTCTTCTTATCTCTTTCTAAGGATGAATCCATGAATTCTATTCATGGAGCGGCCTAGACGGGAGTCTCTCAACCTGGGTTTGTGTGGGGGGGAAAGGCAGCAGCTGCACAGCCCAGACAAATGTGGGCCAAAATCCAAAATGCCCAGAGCAAAGGGAGTGGTCTCCCAGCCCTTCCCAGTCCCAAGGCAAAGATCTTGCTCCTCACCACCCTTGCAGCAGATTCTCAGAGCCGTTAGGGAGATCCCCAGATCCACTTCCAGCTCTGGACAGAATTCAGAATCCAAGGGGATCAGCGTTTGCCTCTTATCTCCGAAGGGGTGGGGAAATATAAACTCGCGTGCATGATGCAGAACCAGCTAATACACCCAGATTGAGTGTATGGTGCGTTGTTTTTAAATTGTTTCTCTTTTCTATTTTTTTAACTCCTTATTTTAATCTTGTTTCTGTAAACCGCCCGGAGTCCTACGGGATTGGGCGGCATATAAATTTATTAAAAGTTAAAGTTAAAGTATTTTCTTTCCCTTGTGGGGCTCCGCATTGAATGACGTCGGAAACCTGCCCGAGGTTGATTGCAACGCAGCTTGTTAAAATCCCGAGATTCCCAAATCCTGACTACTGCATCGTGAGATGATAATAATAATATTGAATTCTGCAAAGCCGCACCACGGTTTTTTTTGTGTGTGGGGGGGGGGGAGTGTGAAACAAAAGGAGGCTCTGGGGAAGGCAAATTTATAAATGGGGGGAAAAGATCCCGGAAGGGACTCACTGAAGCAGCTCTCCCATAGGACGACCTCCACCAACACCAGAAGCAAGAGGGGCGCAGAGCGCGGAGCCATCCTGTCGGGGAAACTCAACCTGCGCGCATCCGCTTCTTATTCCCGAAATACAAAGGAAGATGGGGCTGCGAGCGAGCGAGATGGTGATTGGCTCTTTCAATCGTCATTGTTGGAAGGGCGGGGGGGGGTGGAGGGAGGGACAGAGTCTCCATCTGTTGTGCTAGGAAATCCTCTCGAAGCCAGGTGGACATCAGGAACCCCCAATGATCTTCGCTTTGGATGAAAACCCTCAAAGTCTCTTCTTGGGGCGCCTTTCTATGGGAAAAGATGGGGGGTCCCCAAGTGCACTAATTCATCCCCTATTTCTGGGAGGAATCGTCCTTCTTTCGCGGGCTGATCCTGCATCTTCCTTCAGCAACACTTTAGAAATCGCCCTTAACAAGCAGAGTTGGAAAGAGCCCTAGAGGCCATCCAGTCTGCCCCCCTGATCAGTTCTGTATTTGTTCTCCTTTTTGTTCTGCCGTGTTCTTATGAAGTGGTTGTTTTGTTGCCCCAATGTACAGATCAGACAAGGAACAATGGATGGAAACTGACCAAGGAGAGATTCAATCTGGAAATAAGGAGAAAATTTCTGACAGTGAGAACAACCAACCAAAGGAACAGAAGTTGTGGGAGCTTCATCACTGGAAGCTTTCAAGAAGAGGCTGGACTGCCATCTGTCAGAAATGGTGTAGGGTCTCCTGCTTGGGTGGGGGGGGGTTGGAATAGATGACCTAACAGGTCCCTTCCAATTCTGTTAACCTGTAATCTGAATTTATCTGCCTCAGAATTCTATTCTGAATGGGTGCATTAGTTGGAACGCTGACACCCATCTTTTGGCGGAAAAAAGATGTGGTTGTTGTGGTTGGCTACAAACAGACCAGCTTCCCACCGAGGATGCTCAGTTCTCAAAACAAGTTGCGCTCCTTAGCCCTTTGCTGAATAAACTCAGTCCCTGTGCCAGAGAAGTCCAATGGGAGCCTGGCATAGTTTCCTGCATATTTTTCCCAGTTGTAAACTTTTCATGAGTCTCCTCCAGGCTGATGACTTTCTGAAAGACAGACTCTGGGCAGGATTTCTGTGCCCCTCCTCAACTTTGTGACTGTGATTGTGGCCAGAATTTTGGTCATAAGTCATTGACTTATGCAGTACTATGTATATGCAGCACAATGCAGCTAGCCGCATGCAGATCTGTACATTGGGGCAACAAAACAACCACTTCATAAGCACACGGCACAACATAGGAGAACAAATACAGAACTGATCGGGGGGGGGCAGACTGGATGACCTCTAGGGATATTTCCTTCAGATGCTTTGTAAAATAGCTTGACACCCTCCTTCCTCTCTGTGGCAGCCCCTCCAATATTGGAAGACTGCTATCATGTCTCCCCTGGTCCTTCTCTTCACTAGACTAGCCATGCCCAGTTCCTGCAACCGTTCTTCATACGTTTTAGTCTCCAGTCCCTTGTTGTTCCTCTCTGTACTTTTTTTAGAGTCTCAACATCTTTTTTATAGTCTGGTGACGAAAACTGGATGCAGAATTCTAAATGTGGTCTTACTAAGGCTTTATAGAGTGGTATTAGTACCTCACTTGATCTTTTTTTTAAATATTTTTTTTATTCTTTTTAAACAAAACAACACATACAAAACAAAGCAAGAGAAGGAAAAAAACCCCAAACTTTCCTCCATTTCATCAAGCATGTCGTTTGGTTACAAGTTTTTGTGCATCAATTCTTAAGATTAAGATTAACATCACTGGTTTTGCATTAAACATAACTGAATATTTCGCTGTCATTGAGCATTATGTGTTCAAATTACCATTAATATTCTTTCATTTGTAACAATCCTTATTTCCTTGAATTCATAATTATCTATCAAATAACAATGAGTCTTTAAAATATTATAATATCATCTATCTCCGAGGAGAAAAGGCAGAAATTAGAACAAAGAATTCCCATTAATTTATAATATACATTCATATTTTCAATTGACCATAATGTCACCAATCATCCAGAGTTCCAGAAATAGTTTTCCATTATTAATTATTAATCCATATAGTGGTTAGGTATTTCAGATCATATGTATATCAATTGTTCATTACATCATCATTGGTCTGTTTAATATACAAAGATCTTTCTGATATAAAATGGTTGCTACATGCAATTATACCAAAATGTTCAAATCATCCCACTCTTATACATTGAGATGATTATTGTCCTTTATATATCATGTAAATAGTGCTTTATATCATAACAAGAAAAGAAAAAACTTCATAACAATAACTGTAACTTTCTATTACTACATAAGTAAACAGTTTCGTTCCCAGATTTTTTTATATAACCATTGGTAAAACAGGTCCCATACTTTATAATATTGCTCATCCTCTCGTTCTCTAATTTCAAATGTAAGCTTACTCATTTCGGCACATTCCATTATTTTCCGAATAGTTTCCTCCTGTTATGGTACTTTCTCTTTTTCCAATTTTTGCCAAATACAATTCTAGCAGCTGTTAAAACATTCGCAATCAGATATTTCAAGACCTTGTTGTATGGATCTTGAGCCTATTATTTAGCCAATTTAGTATCATTTGCAAATTTGTTATGTTCCCCTTTTATTCCCTCATCTAAGTTGTTTATGAATATATTGAAGAGATCTGGGCTTAAGATGGAATGTTCCTCACTGCTTTCCTCCCTCCATGTAAATATAGACCCATTAAGTACTACTCGTTGAGTATGGTTTGTCAGCCACTTACGAATCCATCTGATGGTGATACTATATATCCCACTTTTTTCTAGCTTACCGAGAAGTAGATTGTGGTCTACTTTGTTGAATGCCTTGCTGAAGTCTAAGTATATTATGTCCACAGTATTTTGCTTGTCTACTTAGTCACTATGTTGAACAATGAAATAAGATTGGTTGGGTTGGGGACCTGTTCTGACCCCCTCCTCCGTCCAGTAACGAATGCTGAGACAAGCTTAACTGGAATTTCACAGCACTTTATTAGCAGGAAACATAAACCTCGGTGGCTGAAAGCCAAGCACAACAAACAGATAAGAACCTTGGCAGCAACTCAGACTTCGACAGAGACAGATAACCGCTTCTCCAGCGTTACGAATGAAGTTGAATCCTGAAAAACCAGACTCCTCCCAGTCTCTCCTTAAATACAATCTTGAAAGGAGCCTAATTATCTTTTGTAACTGCGTAGCTGTTCTCTCCGTCGATCTGCCCGGCATTGCCGGGCATCCAGGACCACCTCCCTTGTCTCCTCGTCACTACTCCAAGCCATGACGTCAGGAGCACACTCCCTTCTGCTTTCACCGCTGCTCCATGCCTCAGGCGCCTCCTGGTGGCCAACCAGCCTCTCTGCGCCCTGCTCAGAGTCGGAACCCTGTCCAGGGTCCTCCACCTCTTCCAGAGCCGACTCATAAGGCCCCTCGCTGGCAGAGTCTGTTTGCAGCTCCAACGGCTCCTGCTGGGCCACAACAGGGACCCTTGCCTTAAAGCTACTAAAGGAGGCGGCAAATGTGATCTTGGAACCACCGAACTTAAATCTTTCAGACTTCCTGGAGAGTGTGAGAACTTCCAGAGGACTGGAAAAGAGCCAATGTGGTTCCAGTCTTCAAAGAGTGGGGGAAAAGGTAGATCCAGGAAACTACAGACCATAGGAGCCGAGGTGGCGCAGTGGTTAAATTCAGCACTGCAGTTCAGCAGTTTGGCTGTTCAAATCCCACCAGGCTCAAGGTTGACTCAGCCTTCCATCCTTCCGAGGTGGGTAAAATGAGGACCCAGATTGTTGTTGGGGGCAATATGCTGACTCTGTAAACCGCTTAGAGAGGGCTGAAAGCCCTATGAAGCGGTATATAAGCCTAACTATTACCTTGCCATCAATATCTGGGAAAATCCTGGAAAATGATAAGCCGCAGATTCGTGAGAAATGAACGTGGCGATTACTAGAAGCCAGCAATGGAATTCAATCTCATGATTAACATGTGAAAGAGTCCACCCTATTCCATGGGGTTTTCGTTTGATGGGAGTCCACCACTCAGAATGCTCCCTGCATCTTTATGAGACGCAACAGGAAGCAAACAAGAAACTTGGCTCTCTGACAGAAAGGGCCAGATAATCCTCGATTTAGGACCATTCATTCAATGATGGTTCCAAGTGATGATCGCATCGGGGAAAAAACGTATCTATCTTTGAAATGACCACCATTGCATAACCTCTTTTGTCCCAGGATCGTAGATCGAGCTCTTAGCCAACCAGCTGGCATTTACAGCACTTGCGGTGTCTGTATTGATCATGATTTTGCAACCTTCCCAGCCAGCTTGATGAACGACAAGAAAAACGATTGTAAAATCAAGTATGGTCTCACTTAAAGACTGTATTGCTTAGCGACTGAAATTCCAGGACCCAGTTCGTAAGTTGAGGATTACCCATAATGGCTTAGGTGGGCTTTGAGGAGAGGCTTCAAATTAGCTGTTATGGCCGAGGCTTCCCAAGAGCATGAAGCAAACTCCTTGTCCCAACAAAAAACCCACTTATTAATTTACTGGGGATTCTGCTTTCACATCCAGCAAAGTCTCTCAAGGGAGGATTTATAGTCACAGACCTTCTCTGGCTTGGAGAGCTGACAGGCCGATATCTGTAAAACTTGGTAAGGACTCTCAGAGAGTCATGAACCAATTAAGCAAACTATTTGTCTCCTGCAAACTCCACTCCCCCTTCGCTCCTCTTTTATATTTTCTGGGAGAGGCCATTCATTGTCCACCTGGTCCTTACTCCCAAGTCGACCTGTTTTTTTAGCTGTTCCCTTCGTCTGTCAACTCTGTGCATGTGCACACTGGGAACAGGCTCCAGCTGTTCGTCTGCCTCACTGATGTCTGACTCTGAAGGCAGCTGATAACTGTCAGACAGCCCTGGCCCCCTCTCTGCCTCTGACACAGAGCCATCCTCAGAGCCTTCCCCAGACTCCAGGACTGGCCCATCTTCCTCCCCAACCTCCTCAATGTCCGAATTTGCTGCCAGCTCTGCTGGCTGCTGGCGGGCCACAACATTAGCATTGTTGTTTTTTATGATCTATTGAGAGTGGTGGGAGAGGCGTGTTTCAGGCTGGAAATCCGTGCACACTTACCTGAGAGTAGTTAAAACAATTTTCACTTCCAAAAAAATCCCTGTGCATTAGAACCAATGTTCTTCTGGGAAATGAAAATAAATTTAACACCTATGGAGGCTGCAAGCCTTTGGTTTTTTTTATGCCCGTTTCACAGTGCTGAGCCGCAACATCCATCATCCACATCTGGCACAACCAATAGCACTGTGATAGGTGTAAAAAACATAGATATTTCCAGTTGTGGATAATGAGTCCCTGATGGAAATTCTAGTAGTCCTTGACTTACGACCATAATTGCCCCCAAGGTTTAGGTCGCTGAGAGAAACATTTGTTAAGTGAAGTTTGCCCCATTTTACGACTTTTCTTGTCGTTGTTGTTAAGGGAATCATGGCATTTGTTAAGTTAGTAACAAATTGTTAGTTAAGTGAATCCAACTTCCCCATAGACTTGGCTTGTCAGAAGGTTGCAAAAGGGGATCACGTGACCCTGGGCCCAAGCAAATGTCGTAAATATGAATTATCTTAATTTTGATCATGGTAATCATGGGGATGCATTGGTCAGAAGTGTGAAAAACGGCCATAACTTTAGTGCCATTTTTTCAGTTCTGTTTGTAACTGGTCACTAAATGAATTGTTGTAAGTTGAGGACTACCAGTAGATCCTATAATGTTTGGGTTAATGCCTGACATTGAACTCAAGGTGGATTGTTTCTCTAGAAAAGTTTTTTTAAAAAACCTCAGGACTTTTAAGGTATGTGGACTTCAACTCCCAGAATTCTATGCTATGCTGGCTGGGGAATTCTGGGAGTTGAAGCCCACACATCTTAAAGTCCCCAAGTTTGCAAAACTCTTAATCAGATGAATTTGAAGATCTCTCTCAACACTTATCGTATTTTTCGGAGTAAAAGATGCACCAAGATTTTGAAGAGGCAAATAAAAAAAAAATTGTTGCACTCTGCAGGACTCCTAAAAACGGCCCCTTTTCAAAAAAAAAAAAAAAGGGCATGCATAGCCTTTAGGAGGCTTGTAGAGTGCTCTTGAGGGCTGGGGCAAAATTGAGCAAAAAACGGCTGTTTTTCACTCATTTCTGCCCTCCCCAGCCCCCAGGAGCACTTTGCAAGCCTCCTAAAGGCTATGCCCGGCCATTTTGGTGAAGGGGGCAGGGTTTCGGGTGGCAAAAAAATGTTGTATTCAGTGTATAAGATGCACCCAGATTTTCAGCCTCTTTTTTGAGGGAAAATGGTACGTCTTATACTCCGAAAAATATTTGTAAAGTAGATTTGTGGAACACTCAATGTCTTCTTTTCTTCTCATATCTTCTAAGAATGTTGTACAATGCGATCCAGAAGAGCACCAAATCAAGTTCTCGGCACTTCTATTCTCTCCATAAAGCCCACCAGCTTGTGAGATCAACTCATCAGCCCTAACTTCCTCCTAAGAAAATTGTGTCAAGTATACAGAGCACCCTTTAGAGTTGGTGTGCTGGCCTAGAGGTGGAGCTCTCGCCTCACAATTAGGAGGCTGCAAGTTCAATCCTAGGTAGAGGCAGATATTTTTTGTTCTGGGCGCACTGAGAATATAATCTGCTGAATGTAACTCCGCATTGGCGACAGGGAGGGCATCTGGCCAGTATACACTCAGCTCCAATTGATTGCTGAGACTCTACCCCGCAAGGGATTATGGGGCCATTAAAAGATGATGATACGCAGCACCCTTTGGGCACAGGTGTCAAACTCAACTCTGTCACATTACATCATGTGACCTTTTTTGCCTTTGTGGATCCAGGGTGAGCATGGCCTGCATGCAGGGATAGGCTTCAAAAATTTTAGCAAGAAGCGTGGCCTAGTTGACCTTCTCCACTACAACGCAGGGGCGGGGGATGTCTTTTCCCTCCCCAGGCTCCAGAGGCTTCTTTTGCGCCTCCGGGAGGGCAAAAACGGCCTCCCCAGGAGCCCGTTTCTGGCCTTCCCAAACTTCCAGTAGGCCCGTTTTTCGCCCTCCCCAAGCTGCCGCACACACCCTGCACTTACCTGCATCCAAAATGGGCCACATGGGGGCTCCTGGGAAGGGTCGGCGAGGCCAGCCAGGAGTGGGATTTGGGGGTTCTCTGAACTGCACAGAATCGTAGCTAGAGGTTCTCCGGAACCCCCAGCAGCCCACCTGTGTGTGACGCGTCTGGCCTACGGGCTGCCAGTTCGACACCCCTGCTTTACGAGGGCGGGGGAGGCAGTTGTACAATCACACAATCCTGTGTCTCCTCTCACAGCAACCCACACCCCGCGCCCCCTAGGGAAGAACAGAGTAGCCAATTGCGTGTCACCTATTGAAAGCTCATTTATTGTGAGAAATAAGTGCTAATAATCTGATCCCGGACTTCTACTCCCTGAGGATCTTGTTCGACCAGGCTGTCGGTCTCCAGGTATGGAGGCACAGGGACCTCAGTGTCCACCCCTTGTCCTCCATTGATGATAGGCAGCTGGCGTCTCAAGGCCATGTTGTGAAGCATGGCGCAGACTACAAAAACCTTCGCCACTTTCTCCGGCCGGAGCATCAAGCGCCCCCCCGTGGAGTGAAGGCAGCGGAACCTCATCTTGAGCTGCCCGAAGGCCGTCTCCACCACCCTCCGCGTCGTCTTGTGGGTTGCGTTGTAGCGCGCCACAGGCTCGGGGCCGTCATCCGCGTGCGGCGTCATGAGGAAAGGCCGCAAAGGATACCCCGAGTCGCCTGTGGAAGAGAGGGAGCAAGGGTCAGCACACAAGGGCATAGGTAGTCCTCAACTTATAAACAGTTCAACTAGTGACTGTTCAGAGTTACAACGGCACGTATCATCGTTTTCACACTTATGACCATTTCAACATCCCCAGGGTCACGGGATCAAAATTCAGACGCTTGGCAACTGACTCATATTTATTCAATCAATCAGAATAGAGCTGGAAGGGACCTTGGAGGTCTTCTAGTCCAGCCCCCTGCTCAAGCAGGAGACCCTACACCATTTCAGTTAAGTGGCTGTCCAATCTCTTCTTAAAGACTTCCAGTGATGAAGCACCCACAACTTCTGTTCCACTGGCTAATTGTCCTCACTGTTAGGAAGTTTCTCCTCAATTCCAGGTTGCTTTCCTCCTTGATTAGTTTCCATCCATTGTTTCCTATCCTGCCTTCTGGGGCTTTGGAAAATAAACTGACTTCCCTCCTCTTCGTGACAGCCCCTCAAATATTGTAATACTATCCTGGTCCCCACTAGTCCTTCTTTTCTCTAGACTGGCCAAACCCAAATCTGCAACCCTCCTTCTTATGTTTTAGCCTCCAGGCCTTTAATCATCTTTTTTTTTTGCACTTTTTCCAAAGTCTCTACATCTATTTGCTAACTGCTAGATCAGCAGTTCAGCGGTTCAAATCTCACCGGCTCAGGGTTGACTCAGCCTTCCATCCTTCCGAGGTGGGTAAAATGAGGACCCAGATTGTTGGGGGCAATATGCTGACTCTCTGTAAACCGCTTAGAGAGGGCTGAAAGGCCTATGAAGCGGTATATAAGTCTACTGCTATTGCTATTGCTATTTATTTATTTAGGACGGTTACAGAGTCCTGGAATCATGTGATTCCCTTTTGCCACCTTCTGACAAGCGAAGTCAATGGGGAAGTCATATTCACGTAACGATCATGTTACTTAGCTTAACAACTGCAGTGACTTGTTTAACAGATCGTAAAATGGGGCAAAGCTCACTTAACAACTGTCTCACTGAGCAAGAAAAACGTTGGGCTCAATTCTGGTCGTAAGTTGAAGGCTACTGTACTAGGGGAATTCACTCTGCCTCCCCATCTGTTGTGGCCTGCCAGCAACCAGCAGAGCTGGCAGCAGATTCGGACAGTGAGGAGGTTGGGGAGGAAGATGGGCCAGTCCTAGAGTCTGGGGAAGGCTCTGATAAGGGCTCTGTGTCGGCGGCAGAGAGGGGGACAGGGCTGTCCGACAGTTATCAGCTGCCTTCGGAGTTCAGACATCAGTGAGGCAGATGAACAGCTGGAGACTATTCCCAATGTGCACATGGGCAGAGTTGCCAGCAAAGGGAACAGCTAAGGAACAAGGGCTGACTTGGGAGTAAAGGCACAGGTGGACGGTGAATGGCCCCTCCCAGAGGAGCAAAAGGGGAGTGGAGATTGAAGGAGACCATTAGTTCAATTAATTGGTTCATGATTCTCAGAGACTCCTTGCCAGGTTTTGCAGATATCAGCCTGGCAGCTCTCCAAGCCAGATAAGGTCTGTGACTGTAAATCCCTCCCTTGAAGGACTTTGCTGGATATGAATGAGCAGAAATCACAGTAAATTAATAAAAGTTTTTTTTTGTCGGGACAAGGAGTTTGCTTCATGCTCTCGGGAAGAGTCGGTCAGAACAACATGTCCCAACCGTCCCTGCTTCAAAATGGACAGCTCACCGCAGGAGGTGCTTACCCAGGAGCCACCCCTTCCCTTCCGGCCACGACTCCAGCAGCCTTTGCAATTGGGAGAGTTGGAAGATCCGCGCGTCGTGAACACTTCCGGGGAACTTGGCCAAGACGTGAGTAAAACAACCCGAGGCGTCGCAAGTGGCCTGCACGTTGAGGCTGTGGAAGTTGTGGCAATTTCGGTACAGGGCCGGCATGTCTGCGGGGGCTATGATAGGCACGTGGGTGCAGTCCACAATCCCAATGACGTTGGGGAACCCCGCGATGTCGAAGAACGCTTCCCTGGTCCGCCGCAGCTCCGAGTCCGTGGTAGGAAACGTGATGTGCTCGTGGACGTGACGCAACATGGCCTCCAGGAACGCATCCAAGCAGCGGCTGACGGAAGACTGGGACACCCGCAGGTTATCTCCCGTCATCCGCTGGAAGGAGCCGGTGCCGAGAACCTGGAGGGCTATCAGGACTTTTTGCAAGGTCGGGATGTGCCGCCGACTTGCGGAGGCCCCATCCAGGTATGGGGCCAGGAGAGTGCACAGGTCCTGGATGGCCTGCCGGTCCAGCCGGAAGCGGGTCAGGCACTCCTCGTCGGACACCTGGAGCTCATGGGTGCGCATCCGGATGAGGCGGGTTCTACGGGGAGGCCGCCGGCTGTGGAGCTCGAGGTTGGTGGCGTAGACCAGGTCCAGCAGGCCTTCGTCATCAGAGCTGCCCTCTTCTGGATAGAGGGGGAGAGGGGGCCCTCTTCGCGGTTCCACTTGCCTGAGAGATCCTGCAGGGCCAAGCAGAGGAAGGAGAAAAAGACGTTGGCAGCTTATTTTATTCCTTGGATTTATATGCTGTTGACTGTTAGAGCTTTATATAGCCTTATATTTATTATTTACAATATTCTATCATGTCTATTCTCTCTCTCTATCTATATCTCTGTCTGTGTCTGTCTGTCTGTCTGTCTGTCTATCTATCTCCGTCTGTCTGTCTATGTCTGTCAGTCTGTCTATCATCTAGCTGTCTGTCTGTGTCTATATCTATCTATCTATCTATCTATCTATCTATCTATCTATCTATCTATCTATCTATCATCCATCCATCCATCCACCCACCTCCGTCTGTCTGTCTGTCTGTCTGTCTGTTTATCTGTCTATCATCTGTCTGTCTGTCTGTTGGTCTGTCTATCTATCTCCGTCTGTCTGTCTATCTCTGTCTGTCAGTCTATCATCTAGCTGTCTGTCTGTGTCTATAGCTATCTATCTATCTATCTATCTATCTATCTATCTATCATCTATCTATCTATCTACTTACCTACCTACCTACCTACCTACCTATCTATCATCCATCCATCCATCCACCTCCGTCTGTCTGTCTGTTTATCTGTCTATCATCTGTCTGTCTATATCTATCTATCTATCTATCTATCTATCTATCTATCTATCTATCTATCTATCTATCTATCATCTATCTATCTATCTATCTATCTATCTCTGTCTGTCAGTCTGTCTCTCATCTGTCTATTTATCTAGCTATCTTCATCTGTCTGTCTCTATCTATCATCTATCTTTCTATCTATTGTCTGTCTGTCTATGTAACTATCATCTGTCTATATCTACCTATCTGTCTATCATCTATCTGTCCATCCACCCATCCATTGTCTGTCTGTCTGTCTGTCTGTCTGTCTATCCATCTATCTCTAATATTTGTATTTATTTATGCAGTAAATAAATATAAATATGTTGTTTGGAAGGAAAAGGCTGATCACGCCAAATATCCGTTTGATCTGGATTTCTCTTCTGTTCATTTTCTTTCCATTTTGTTAACTGATTAAAAACAAACTATTAACACTTCTATTTCTGAAAGCATTCTTAATTTACAGCATTTTTGCACAACTGTCTAAAACTTTTGCACAGTACTGGATATACCCGTGTGTGTGGAAATGCTCAATCCATTTAAGTACAGGTAGTACATGACCTCAGCTGAGATCAGAATGTTCAGACACTGAATGAAGCCATTGTTGAAAGAATATCAGGATAACAGAGTTGGAAGGGACCTTACAGGTCTTCTAGTCCAGGGGTCCCCAATCTGTAGGCCGCAGCCTGGTATATTTGCAACCAGGCCCCACTTGCACGAGAATGAATGCTCACCTACCCTTCCCACAAAAACCCTTCCCCCCTCCCTCACCCTCCTTGCTCTGAGCTGCCAACCCCAAAAGGTTGGGGAACTGTCTTCTATTCCAACCCCATGTTCAAGCAAGATGCCATGTAATTGCTTCACTCAACGATTGCAACCCCAGCATTCCCAATTGCCGTCATTGAGTGGAGAGAATGAAAGAGCTGCTTGCCAGAGAGACTCAGCCCCAGGTGGGGTTAAATTCTTGTGGAGGCAGAGATGCCCTCCACAACAGTCTCAGTTTCTCATGGGGCCCCTTGGGAAAATTAATCGGCCACCCATAATTTAATGGAGCATGTCTACTACGTCCATAGAAAAGGATCAGCTCCCCTGGGGAACAAAATGGCAGGAACTGAGGCTTTGACTGTCAGGCCTGCAGTTATATCCCTTTTAGGATCTTTGGCCTGCCACACTCTCTCTTATTTCATTATGTAGTAGTTGGGAGGGGGGAATAGAAAGGAGCAGAATTGTGGAATGGGTTGTTGTCATTCTTTTCTAGAAGCCCAAGGTCATCTTTTGTCTCCGCACCTCTGCACCTGACCAGAACCAGCTGGGTGGAGATGACAGCGTGGAAGAAGAAGATTGGACCATGTGATGGATTTGTGGTTGTGGGGACAAGATCATGAACTTTCAACTGGGTGGGAATCCTAGGTAACTTCCAGAATTGGGATTCCTCAGATGTGCCAAGATGTCTGACTTATTAAATTGGAACTTTAAGGATCGTTTTGCCTTGGACTCTGATTTAATTCTGCATGATACTTGGAACGCTGACATTGACATTCTTAAGAACCTCTCATATTGTTCCTCCCTCCACATCACCCCTAAGGCAGTCCTCAGCTTACGACCATAATTGGGATTGGAACATCCATTGCCAAGTGATGCAATTGTTAAATGAATTGTGCACAATTTTACGCCCATTTTCGCTCTGATCATTAGCGTCATCGGCGTGGTTGAGTGAATCATATGGTCGTTAAGTGAATCCTGTTTCCCTCTCCGACTTTGCTTTTCAAAAGAAGGTCACAGATGGCGATCACGTGGGACACTGCAACTGCTGAAAACACACTCCAGTTGCCAAACACCCCAATTTTGATCATTTGACTGCACAAAGATTTCAACGGTCGTAATTCCGCATCCCGGCTGAACGTCCACAAAAATAGAGAGCTACACTTGAGATTGGCTCCAAGGACCAAAACAGGCCGAGATAAATCAAGATGGGCCCTGGAACCGAGTGAATTGGGGACATTACCTAAATTGCTGTGTTCCTCTTCGTCAGTTTCCCGCTTGGCTTCTCTGAAAAGGGGCTCTGGCACAGCGACAGACGGAGACTGTTCGGCCTCGGCCTCGGGAGAATCCTCGTTATCCATCTCAAACAGCCCGAGCACCTGAAACAGAACAAGATCCAGAACATATGAGGAACGGTTGCAGGAACTGGGTATGTCTAGTTTGATGAAAAGAAGGACTAGGGGAGACATGATAGCAGTGTTCCGATATCTCAGGGGTTGCCACAAAGAAGAGGGAGTCAAGCTATTCTCCAAAGCACCTGAGGGTAGAACAAGAAGCAATGAGTGGAAACTCATCAAGGAGAGGAGCAACTTAGAACTGAGGAGAAATTTCCTGTGAGAACAATTAACTAGTGTCATGATGGCAAATCTATGGACAAATCTATGCCACAGGTGGCACTCAGAAACTTCTCTGCGGGCACGTCAGCTGTCGCCCCAGCCCAGCTCCCCTGTGCATGCGCTCGCGCCTCCCGCCAGCCAGCTGGTCTTCTGGTCCCTGCTGTACATTAATGGGGGGCAGGGCATATGCGGGTCCAGGTGCAGGCGGGCTGGTGAAATTCAATTTTTTTTACTACCAGTTCTGTGGGCGTGGCTTGGGGGGCGTGGCAGGGGAAGGATACTGCAAAATCTCCACCCCACTGGAATGGGATAGGATCTCCTGCTTGAGTGAGGGGGCTGAACTAGAAGACCTCCGAAGGTCCCTTCCAGCTCTATTCGGATTGATTGATTGATAAAGGGACACTTCAGAGAACATGATAAAGGGTGAGCGTTACCCCAGAACAGCAATCATCCCAGAGGCATTCATATACCGTATTTTCAGAGTATAAGACGCGCCAAGGTTTTGAAGAGGCAGATTTTTTTTTTTTTTAAAAAAGGTTTTTGCACTCTGCAAACCTCCCGAAAACGGGCCCGTTCCCCGCGCCAAAAAATTGGCATGAATAGCCTTTAGTGAGCTTGCAGAGTGCTTCTGGGGGTGGGGCCCCCCAAAACGGGCTCGTTTTTTGTCAAAAAACCCCTGCATGCATAGCCTTTAGAAGGCTTATAGAGTACTCCTGGGAGCTGGGTGGGGGGACAAAATTGAGCAAAAAACGTCCCGTTTTTCACTCATTTCTGCTTTCCCCAGCTCCCAGGAGCTCTCTGGAAGCCTCCTAAAGGCTCTGCGTACATCTGTATTCAGTGTATAAGATGCACCCAGTTCCAAAAGGGGCCATTGCTCCCCACCTCTGCTATATAAATAAATCCCAATCGCTCAGGAGCGACAACAGAGCAAGGCTGATGCCAGTTGGGCTTTTCGGGACCCTCTTTGGAGACGGTGACCCACGGTTCAATGGGGAGGGGGGATCCAGAAGGACTCTTACCAAGCTCCTTGGCTCCACCTCCCCCCCCCAAAAAAAACCCTCCTCCCAAAACCACGTTCTTACTTGCTGTTCTTTCCTCTCCACTTCCCGTTGCATCTGCAGAAAATCCTCAGCCAAGGAAGCCGCCTGAGAGCAGGTCTCTGGCTCGTGTTCCCGGACCCAACTCTGGATCTCCGGGGGCAGAATGGCCAGGAACTGCTCCAGGATCAGCAGCTCCAGGATCTGCTCCTTGGTGTGTCTCTCCGGCTTCAGCCACCGGTGGCAGAGGTACCAGAGCTGACTGCAGACCTCACGGGGACCTTCGGCCTCCTGGTAGCGGAACTGGCGGAAGCGTTGGCGTTTCATCTCCATGCTGGCCGAGTCGTCGCCCAGAATTTCTTCCTTCACCTTGACCATCCCCGATTCTCCAATTTCCCCCACGTCCAAGAGGCTTTGGGGCTCGGAGCTTTCCTCGCTGAGGACCACAGGGTGCCGGCTGGCCCGACCTCCCCTGGGCCACAAGCGGGTCACTGCCGGCCCCTCGGCGGAGGGAGAGAATCGCCGCCGGTCTTCTAACTCGGCGGGGCGCAATAGATTCCTCCACCCCGAACGAGGGGAACGACTGGTGTTGTGATGCACTTTGTGCTGGGCCGTCCTCGCTTTGGGCAGCCTCTCGTTTTTTTCTCGAGATCGGCGAGAAGCCACCGCTTTGCCCCTCCACCTTTCCTCTGGGTCCGGCGTTTCGGGTTCCTCGTCTTCCATTTTTGCTCCGCGGTGAGCCCCCTGCTCTGAGGGACCTTGGAACTGAAGGCTCGGCGTCGATCCCCGTGTTGCAGACATCCCTGGAAGAGGCACGCAAATGGCCTTCCCCCTCCTCTCTCTCCACAAACGCAAGAGATTCAGGAAACGAAGGATCTCGACTGTTTTTCCCAGCAGGCGAGGTTGAGAGGGATGGAAGCTTTTTTTGCAAAAGGGCACCCCGAGTCTCCAAGCGAATGAAATCAGGGGTTGATGGAAAAGTCTTTTTCACCTGTTGAATGGAAACAAAAACAGAAAGGGGAGAGGGACTAAGAATCCCTCAACAATTTAGCCACCCCCAAATCCCTCTCAGAAAGAAGTCGGTAGAGAGGCTGGCTGGGGAATTCTGGGAACTGAAATCCATACATCTTAAAAAGTTGCGAAGGTTGAGACTAAGGAGACGAACACGAGGCAAAAAGCAATCCTCATCCTCTTTTAATGACCCCTTAATCCCTTGCAGGGGGGAGTCTAGGCAATTTAATGGAACAGAGTGTTTACTGGCCGGATGCCCTTTCTTGTCGCTGATGCAGAGTTTTTTTCCCCCAGCAGATCTATTCTCAGTGGGCCCAGAGAGAGAAATATCTTCCTCCACCTGGGATCAAACGTCTCCTGATTGAGATAGATAGATAGATAGATAGATAGATAGATAGATAGATAGGTAGGTAGGTAGGTAGGTAGGTAGGTAGGTAGGTAGGTAGGTAGGTAGGTAGGTAGGTAGGTAGGTAGGTAGGTAGGTAGGCAGGCAGGCAGGCAGGCAGGCAGGCAGGCAGGCAGGATCGGTAGATAGATAGATAGATAGATAGATAGATAGATAGATAGATAGATAGATAGATAGATAGATAGATAGATAGATAGATAGATAGATAGATAGATAGATGGATGGATGGATAGACGGACAGACAGGATCAGTAGATAGATAGATAGATAGATAGATAGATAGATAGATAGATAGATAGATAGATGGATGGATGGATGGATGGATGGATGGATGGATGGATGGATGGATGGATGGATGGATGGATGGATGGATAATGGATGGATGGACAGACACCTAGTATCTTTATTTGCAGGACAGGCTAATCTCTATAATAGCAACTAATAGCGATTAATCTCAGTCAATAGGTAACCAGGGGAAATATGTTATAGGAACCCATCCACTGGATGACACACAGCCCTGAATCTGCCAACTGGGGGCTTTGTCCAGCACAGCTTTTCTCAGGTTGGTGTCACTAAACCGCCAAAAGCTGTTAAACAATAAGCGGGAGAATCAGTCCTTGCAGCTCAGCTTAGCCCATTTCAGGGGTGGGTTCCGGCAGTCACTACTGTCAGTTTGCTCCTGGGCATGCCAGGTGCGCAGGTGTGATGTGCGCATGTGCAATACAATAAAAATTGTTTTGCGCATACGCCGAAGCAAAAAACAAGACAGTGACGCCTACAGTGCTGCCTGGAGAAGCAGTTCAGGGGCGTAGCAGGCTGCTGGTTCCAGCGACCCAGGCCGCCAAACTACTACCGGTTCAGTCGAACCGGTCCGAACCGCTAGGAACCCACCACTGGCCCATTTGTAATAGGAACTTACCTAGTTTACACACCTCGCAGGCAGCCTCTTACGACGAAATCTGGCGTCTTCTGGTCATTCTGACAAAGTTCACATCTGGAAAAGGGGCATACAAAAACACGCAGATTAGAAGAACGTTTCTCAGCCTCGGCCACTGTAAGGTGAGGGGACTTCAACTCCCAGAATTCCTGTCAGCATAGGAGACGCTGGATTAGAGAGAGAAAAACCCTGCACGCACCCGCCTAATAAGGAAAAGATCCAAACGCACAAATATGGGCACCTATGGGGAAACCGGCAGTTCAAACAGGTGACCCACTGATGAAGTGACCAAGTTTGGTAATGAAAAACCACCAAGCTGAGAGAGCATCAAAAGATCCACCAGATCTCCCACACTATTTATAACACCACAGTCCAAAATCGCCTGATTCAACAGCTTTTCAGGCTTTAAGACACTGGGATGTCCATTCCTGTTATTGTCACTTTATGTCCTATTCCAGTGATGGCTAACCTTTTTGTCACTGAGGGCTAAAAGCATGCCAGTGCACCCATAATGCAATGCATATAAGACCACCTCCTGTGTGCCCCCCCCACGTGTGTGCGTGACCCCCCATGCCACCCCTGCCTCCCGCCACTTCCTCTGTGCGTGACCCCTCCCCGGACATGCACACATGATCCCCCCGTGTGTGTCCCACCCTCCTGCGGATGTGCGGCAGAGACCCGAAAACCAGCTGGCAGGCAAGTGACGCACACACACATGCAGTGGAGCTGAGGTAACGGCTTGCGTACTCACTGAGAGGGCTCTGCATCCCACCTGTGGCACGCGTGCTATAGGTTCGCCATCATGGTTCTATACAATATTGCTTTCAAGATTACCCTTTCCTCAAGAACATTTACCGTATTTTACAGAGTATAAGACGCACCTTTCCCGCCCCCTAAAAGAGTGTGGAAATGTTGGTGCGTCTTATACACTGAACACAACCATTTTTGGCCTCCTGAAGTTCCGCCCCCGCATCCCATTTTTGTGAAAAGTGGGTGAAAAACGGGCCATTTTTCACAAAAATTGGGGTGTTTTTGCCTTCCCCCACCCCCCAGAAGCACCCTGCAGACTTCAGCAGGGCTGGGGGAAGGGAAAAATGCCACCATTTTGTTGAGAAACAGGGGTGCTGTTGCCTTCCCCCAGTCCTGGGGTAAGAGCCAAGGAGGACAATTTTTTCCCCCTTACTTACCTCTTTGAAATCTTGGTGCATCTTATACACCGGTGCATCTCATAGTCCGAAAAATACGGTAGTTAGTCAAACAGTTAGTCAAATTGGGATGGATTATGCATATAAATACATGAATAAAGGGGGTAGAAATAATATGTAGCATGTACTCCTGGGCTTACGACATCCATTAAGCTCAACATTTCTGTTGCTAAGCAAGGCAGTTGTTAAGTGAGCTCTGCCCCATTTTACAACCTTTCTTGCCGCAGCTATTAAGTGAATCACCACAGTTGCAAAGGAACACGGTTGTTAAGTGAATTCAGCTTCCCCATTGACTTTGCTTCTCCGAAGGTCACAAAAAGGGACCCTGGGGAAAACGGCAACCGTCATAAAATCAGGCCAGTTGCCAAGTGTCTGAAGTTTGATCACACGACCCGGGACAGTGATGGCTAACCTTGTCCGGACTGAGTGCCCAACCCCCCAAATGCAATGAGCTTGCAGCCCCCCATGCATGCACTCCCCTCATCAGCATGTGGGTCCCTCACACACGCCCAGCCACACACACCCCCACATGCGTGGCAAAGACCTGAAGACCAGCTGGCTGGTGGGAGGTACGCGCACATGCATGGGGGAGCAGAACTGGGGCAACGGCTCGCGTGCCATCAGAGAGGGCGCTGCGTGACATGGGTTTGCCATCATGGCCCTGGGGATACAACAATGGTCTAAGTGTGAAAAAACAGTTATGTCACTTTTTCTAGTGCGGTTGTAATTTCGAACGGTCCCTAAATGAATTGTTGCAAGTCGAGGGCTACTTGGAATTTCCAGAGTCAAAATAAGAATGGGTATCCTTAAGCCTGGGTGGGCGAACCTATGGCATGCCTGCCACAGGTGGCACACGGAGCCATTTGTCAGAGCACGCGAGGCATTGCCCTGTCAGCTGGTCAGCGCGCATGTGCTAGCTGACTTCAGCCTTTTTTTGAGGCCATTTTTCGCCCTCCCCAGGCTCCAGAGGCTTTATAGGAGCCTGGGGAGGGTGAAAACAGCCCCCCTCGCCCCCCCAGAGGCTTCAGGAGCTACCCTGAAGTCTCCGGAGCGCAAAAAAACAGCCTTACGGGCAAACCAGAAGTTCGGGAACCAACTTCCGGTTTGCTCGTAAGGCCAGTTTTAGTCCTCCGGAGCCTTCAGGGACCTTCCGGAGAGTTCCCTGAAGGCTCCAGAGGGCAAAAAACGATCGTACGAGCAAACCAGTCACTTCCGGTTTGTCCGTAGGGCCATTTTTAGTCTTCCGGAACCTTCAGGGAAGCCTCCTGAGGGCTCCTGAACACTCTGGAGGGCTAAAATCGTCCCTATGAGAAGTCATTTCCGGGTTGCTCATAGGGCCGTTTTTTTGCGCTCTGGAGGCTTCAGGGACGCTCCTGAAGCCTCCGGGGGAGGCTGTTTTCGCCCTCCCCAGGCTTCTATAAAGCCTCTGGAGGGCGAAAAAAGCATGGAAAAAATGAGGGGTTGCGCTGGTCATGCGCACATGCACGCTGGGGTGTGTGTCGCACATTGCATTATGGGTGTGGCACGTCCGTGCACAACCCCCCTGCACTCCCACTTTTGGTACACGAGCCAAAAAAGGTTCACCATCGCTGCCTTAGGCCCTGCAAAATACCTCCATCATCACACTTTAAACCTCCAGCACACATACAGTTGAGATTTCAACACATAGCATATTTGTGTGTTAGGAAGTAGCAATCAGAGATAAAAACAAGCATATTGTGCCTTAATAATAAATAACAAAAAGGCCCATTACAGGTAATCCTCAACTTACAACCATTCATTTAACGAACAACAGCACTGGGGAAAAAAGGAACTTATGTCCACGCTTGAACTTACAACTGTTGCGGCACTCCCACAATCACAACATCAAAATTAGAACACTTGGCAACCAGCATGTGTCTACGAAGGTTGCATCATCCATGATGGATGCTCCATCACCACTGGAGATCTTCCCAGCCAGCTTCCAAACAGCAAAATCAATGGGAGAAGTGGATTCGCTTAATGACAGCACAATTCAGTTAACAACCGCATCGATTTACTTAACAATCGTGGCAAAAAAAAAAAAAAGTCACAAAATCAGACTCACAACCTCCTTGTTTAACAATGGCTGTTCTGGTCCCAGTTGCGTTGACAAAGTTGAATTCTACCCCTCTTGGAAAAAAGGCACAGACGAGCTATTGAAAGGAAAACTATTGAAAGGAAAACGTTTGCAAGCATTGATTTGAACTTGGTTTTTTGCTTCCATAAAATGCAAATTATTAAAAAAAAAACAGGCCATGACAGAACACTTCTGAAACCTGTTTAGGAATGCTGATTCCTTCTGCCGTGTGTGTGTGTGTGTGTATGTGTGTGGGGGGGGGGGCAGCAGACCATTGCGATGTCCTCTCCCTGCCATTAGAAAGCAGGTGGCTCATTTTGTAATTTTTTTAATTACCGTCCGTGGAGAGTAAGCTGCTTAGAGTCGCATGCAACAAGGGTAAATTATTGGAAAAAATTGAAATTCTGAGCCGTTTCAAAACTGATTTGCCCATCCTTACTATTTACACCCTTTTGAGGTGCGTTTTAGTAAATTATTGGAAAAAATAAAATTCTAAGAGCCACTTCAAAACTGATTTGACCATCGTTATTTACACTCCTTTGAGGTGCGTTTTATTATTGGAAAAAATAAATTTCTGAGTCATTTCAAAACTGATTTGCCCATCCTTACTATTTACACCCCTTTGAGGTGCGTTTTAGTAAATTATTGGAAAAATTAAAATTCTAAGAGCCACTTCAAAACTGATTTGACCATCGTTATTTACACTCCTTTGAGGTGCGTTTTAGTAAATTATTGGGGGGAAAAAATTCCGAGTCGTTTCAAAACTGACTTACTCATCCTTACTATTTACACCACTTTGAGGTGCGTTTAGTAAATTATTGGAAAAATTAAAATTCTAAGAGCCACTTCAAAAATGATTTGCTCATCCTTACAGCCCCTTTTGTTCAACCCAAGATCTTTGGATTTCAACTTCCAGATCAAATAACAGAATGGGGGGGGGGGGCACCAAGTTGGCAATGGCAGCCCACCATAACCTGCTTTGGGGCAAAAACTCCTAGTTTCTCTGGGATCACTTGGGCTTGATCTCTGAGTAGAGGAGACTTTGGATAGATTAACCTGCTAGTTAGTGAGAATTCTGCACTGGAGTTGTTGCTAGCTGAGAAAGCTCTCACCAGGCTTAAGGTGGACTCAGCCTTCCATCCTTCCCAGGTCGGTAAAATGAGGACCCAGATTGTTGGGAGAGGGGGGCAATATGCAGACCGCTTAGAGAAGGCAGGAAAAGCGCTGTGAAACGTAAATCTCCATGGAGATTCTCAGTCATCCCGATCATGGTTGTCCCAAAGGTGCTTTTTCAAAGTCAGACTGGACTTTCGGGTTTTTCTATGAAGACATTTCACTTCTCATCCAAGAAGCTTCTTCGGCTCTGACTTCTCATTCCCCACAATCCAGTCAGAGCTGAGCCAAGGACAGAGCTGAAGATGCTTCTTGGGTGAGAAGCGAAACGTCTTCAAAGAAAAAAACAAGGAAGTCCAATTAGCCTCTTGAAAAAGCACCTTTGGGACGCCGTGGAGAGGTATAGAAATTTAAAGGCTATTGTATTACGGGGGTTCTAGGGGAGAGAGAAGATCGACCGATCTTCAATACAATAGATCCGGGGGATTTCCAATGGGTTACCCAGAGCAACCGTAACATTAATTCCCCCCCCCCGCTGAAAAATACACCGCCGAGAGCTAAGAGCCTTAATCCCAGACACAAAGGTCTCAACATCCCTACAACCAGCGTCCTTGCAAAAAAGAAAGCGCCGCTCTCCGCTTTCCCTCTTCCATTTCTCAAGTCCGTGTCCGCTCGGTCCGATCTCCGCGTCCGATCGAAGGGGGAGGGGGGGGAAATAAACTCGATCCGGACTGCTAAACCCGAGTTTCCCCGGCCTTTCCAATAACTCAACTCTGCCTCTGGGGTTTCCCTTTCCTCCGTTTTGTTTTCTTTTTGCCCCCGATGGCGGAGCTTCCAGATCCGCGAGGAAATCCCCCCAAAATCCCGCAAGCTTCTTCTTCTTTCCCCCCTTCTTCTCTCCCCCAACACCACCCCCCACGGCAGAAAGTGGGGTCGAGCGGCGGGCGCAAAGCGATTTCGTTCCAGATCTAATCATTCCTTCCAGGATCCGGCCGCCTCCTTTATAACAGAGTAGTTGATTCCCCCACCTAACGCACAAAAGGTCCAGGCAGCGATCCCGGTGCAAGGCGCTCTCCGCCTTCCAGGAGATCGGAGCTGGGGGAGGGGGGGGGAGGAAGGGAAGCAAGGAAACAAGAGGGAGAGAAAGAAGAAAAAAGGGGGGTTGGGAAGCTGGAGTGGGGCGGGGGGGGGCTTGCAGGGGGATCCCTGCCTCCCCGCCTTGTCCTTGGCTCAGCCATTGTCCTGCGGGGAGAGAGGGTGAGGCCATGCTGGGTTGGGAGCCGCCGCGCAAAAAACCTCCTTTGGCTACCCGCGATCGGAGCCTCGGAAGCGGGGCGGCAGGGTGGGGAACAAGCAGCCCGGTTCAGTTTACTCCGGATCCGTTTCTCCCGCCTCTGCTACTTTTATATATAAATATATAAATATAAATATATATATATAAGCAAGCGAGCGGGGGAAGTTCCTTTCTGTTGCAAACACCTCCTTGCTGGCTTGGATGGCTGGCTTACCAACACCGCGCGCCCTCCGGCACATTTCTTCCTCTCCCTCGATCCACCCCCTCCCAAAAAAAAAAAAAGAGGGGGGGGCAAGAAAGCAATAAAAAAAAGAAAACAACTCGGATCCAGTCGGGGCTCGCCAGGGCTCTCGATCCCCTCCCATCAGCAAAGAGGGGCCTGGGTTTCTCCAAGCCTCTCCAAGCTCAAGTTTTGCGTCCTCTCTGGGAAACGGCGGCCTCTATCGGTTTAACCCGTCCGGCACCTCCTCGGGAAGAAAAAGGATCCGCTTTACCACCCTCCCCTCTCCCCACTTCCCCCGCGGCTTCTGAAAAAGAGAAACGATCTCGCCCGATCCCGCAATTTAGGAACACCCTTCCTCCCCCGCCCCGGGCATTTGGGAGGCTGGAAGTGGTGCGTAAAAAGCGCAGCCCGCGGAGCGCGCGTGTTTTGGCGCGGGGATTTGAAAAGGCTGTCGAACCCTCCCGTCTTTCAAAACAAAACAACACAACACACACAATAAACACACACACACACACAGACCTGGCAAGGGGCTCAGTGCAAGGAGAGGGTTAACCGGAGGTGGGCAGGACTGAGGGATTTCTTGAAAGAAAGAAAGAAAAGAAAAAAACAAGAGAGCGAGCGGAGTGGAGGAGGCGGAGGAAGGCGAAGGGGTTGAAGGAGGGGTTTTGCCCGCCAGACAAAGCTTCCCATTGAAAGAACGAAGTCCGCCTAGTTCAGACTTTGGGTGTGAGGGAGAGCGAGAAAGAGATCGACGACGAGGAGGGAGGGAAGGAAGGAAAAAAGGAAGGAAGGGAAGACCAAATCGCCTGTACGCGAACAACCCCCCCGCCCCCAAAAAAACACACCAGGCCGGGGGTTTCGACGGAGGCTCCGGTTACCTGCTTTGCGGGGTTCTGAGAACAAAGAATCCGGTGGCGGTTGGGGATCGTGGGGGCGGATAGACGCGCCTCCCGACTTTCAGGATGGCAAAGCCGAGGAAGGTACTGACTGGATCAGTGTTAAAAATACATACACATGTGCATATCTCTCTCATATCTATCTCTATCGCTCTATCATGTCATCTATCATCTGTATGTATATCATCTATCAATCATCTATCTATCTATCTATCTATCTATCTATCTATCTATCTATCTATCTATCTATCTATCTATCTATATCTTTCTACCTATCATATCTACCTTTATCTATCTATCTATCTATCTATCTATCTATCTATCTATCTATCTATCTATCTAATCTATCTACCTATCATATCTATCTATCTATCTATCTATCTATCTATCTATCTATCTATCTATCTATCTATCTATCTATCTATCTATCTATCTATCTATATCTACCTATCATATCTATCATAGAGCCAAGCTGGCGCAGTGGTTAGAATACAGCACTGCAGGCTACTTCAGCTGACTGTTAGCTGCAGTTCGGTGGTTCACCGGCTCAAGGTTGACTCAGCCTTCCATCCTTCCGAGGTGGGTAAAATGAGGACCCAGATTGTTGGGGGCAATATGCTGACTCTGTAAACCGCTTAGAGAGGGCTGAAAGCCCTATGAAGCAGTATATAAGTCTAACTGCTATGAAGCAGTATATAAGTCTAACTGCTATTGCTCTACCTATCTATCTATCTATCTATCTATCTATCTATCTATCTATCTATCTATCTATCTATCTATCTATCTATCTATCTATCTACCTACCTACCTACCTACCTACCTACCTACCTACCTACCTACCTATCTATCTATCTATCTATCTATCTATCTATCTATCTACACTATATTGCCAAAAGTATTCGCTCACCTGCCTTTACTCCCATATGAACTTACTGTAAGTGACAACCCATTCCTAATCCATAGGGTTCAATATGACATCGGTCCACCCTTTGCACCTATAGCAGCTTCAACTCTTCTGGGAAGGCTGTCCACAAGGTTTACGAGTGTGTTTATGGGAATTTTTGACCATTCTTCCAGAAGCGCATTTGTGAGGTCACACACTGATGTTGGACGAGTTTACGTGGCCTACCACTCTGTGGCTGAATTGCTGTCGTTCCCAAACACTTCCACATTCTAATAATACAGCTGACAGTTGACTGTGGAATACTTAGGAGCGAGGAAATTTCACAACTTGATTTGTCGCACAGGTGGCATCCTATCACAGTTCCACGCTGGGATTCACTGAGCTCCCGAGAGTGACCCATTCTTTCACAAATGTTTGTAAAAACAGTCTGCATGCCTAGGTACTTGATTTTATACACTTGTGGCCACGGAAGTGATTGGAACACCTGATTCTGATTGTTTGGATGGGTGAGCGAATACTTTTGGCAATATAGTGTATCTATCTATCGCTATCATCTTTATCATCTATGTATCTACCTACCTACCTATCTATCTACCCTCCAAAGCACAAGGGCAGGACAAGAAGTAACTAATCAAGGAGACAAGCAACCTAGAACTAAGGAGAAATTACCTGACAGTTAGAACAATTAATCAGTGGAACAGAAGTTGCCTCCAGAAGCTGTGAATGCTCCAAAACACTGGAAGTTTTTAAGAAGAGATTGGGCATCCATTTGTCTAAAATGGTATAGGGTTTCCTGCCCAAGCAGGGGATTGGACTAGAAGACCTCCAAGGTCCCTTCCAACTCTATTATTCTAATCTATTCTACTCTACCCTACCCTATTCTATCAGGGATGGGTTTCTGCTGGCGTTACTGCCAGTCCGGTGCGCGCGTGCCTGGTGCTCACTCTGCGTGTGCACAGTTGCCTGTAAATAGGTCTGCACATGCGCAGAACATTAAAAATGTCAAAGAACCATGCCACAGCGACTGGGGAACCGTTTCAGGGGCGTGGCGAGCCTGCCGTCCCTACCGGTTCAGTGATCGAGTCATAATTTCCACTACCGGTTCCCTTAAACCGGTAGCAACTCACCTCTGTATCCTATCCTTTGCAGTGGTGGGTTTCCATTTTTTTTACTACCGGTTTGCTCGTGCAAGTCCGGTTGGGTGGGCGGAGCCTCCTGCCATCACCACTAGCGGTTCACCCGATCTGGGCCAAACCGGGAGCAACCCACCTCTGATCCGATCCTATCCTATCATCTTTCTAATCATCCATCCATCTATCAATCTATCTATCATTTATTATCTATCTACCTACCTGTTGTGGCCCAGCAGGAGCCGTTGGAGCTGCCACCAGACTCCGACAGTGAGGGGCCCTATGAGTCGGCTTTGGAGGATGTGGAGGACACTGGACAAGGTTCCGACTCTGAGCAGGGCGCAGAGAGGCTGGTTGGCCACCAGGAGGCGCCTGAGCCTTGGACCAGTGGGGAGGAGCCAAGGGAGTATGATCCAGACGTCAGCAGTGGGGAGGAGCCAAGGGAGTTGTTCCTAGATGCCCGGCACCGGAGAGCTAATAGGTGTAAGGAACAATTACGCAATTACAGGAGGTAATTGCACTCAGCTGGTGGTCATTAGGCTCCTCTCCAGACTATAAAAGGAATGCTTGTGCACACGCCCTTTTTGCAGAAGTCAACGCAGGAACTAATGTTGGAGAACATTATTGTGAGCTTGGCAGGCTGGATTGCTGCCCAAGCTTGTCTGTGCCGGTTTGCTGCCAAGGACCTGTCTGTCTGTTAATTAAATGCCGTAACTTATCTTTGGCTCGGAGTGTGTGTTGGTCTGGGACAAGGGGGGTCAGAACCATCTGACCATCCATCCATCCATCTATCCTCTCAGTCTCTGTCTCTACACGTAATCCTTGACTTGCAACCAATAATGAGCCCAAAATTTATCTTGCTAAGTGAGAAATTTATTCAGTGAGTCTTCCCCCATTTTACGCTTTTACTTGCCACATTTGTGACGTGTATCACTGCAGTTGTTAAATGAGCAACGCGGTGGTTAAGTAAATCCGGTTTCCCACTTGAGTTTTCCTTGTCAGAAGGTCGCAAAAGGGGATCGCGTGACCCCCCCCGGGATGTTGCAACCGTTATAAATGGGAATCAGTTGTCAAGCATCAGAATGCCAATCACATGTGCATGGGGATGCTGCAACGGTTGTAAGCAGTGGTGGGATTCAGCCAGTTCACACCTATTTGGGAGAACCGGTTGTTAACTTCCTAAGCAGTTTGGAGAACCGGTCGTTGGAAGAAATCTCATTTTGTTTTTTTCCACTTTACAGGGATAATCCTGTAAGGAAGGCAGGAAGGAAACATTCTGGTGTTGCTTCTAGCCTGATCTTTGTTGCCCTGCTTACAGAAACTGCCTCTCCGGTTAACCCTTGTTACATTGGAACAGCTCAGGCGAAGCGCCCATCGACGTGAATGATGTTGAGTTGGTGACGCCCACCCAGTCACATGACCAAAAAGCCAAGCCTATCCAGCTGGTCATTAGGGCAGAGAACCGGTTGATAAATTATTTGAATCTCACCACTGGTTGTAAGTGTGAAAAATGGTCGTAAGACACTTCTTCCAGAGCAATTGTAACTTCAAACGGTTACTAAGAGAGCTCTTGTGGATCGAAGATCACCTGTATCTGTCTGTTTAGATGTTTTTATCCCGCCTTTATTACTTTATAGGTAACTCTAGCGAACATCCCTAATAATCTGTTCTCCTCCTGGTTTCCCCATAACAACAACCTTGCGGGGTGGGGTGGGCTGAGAGTGAGTGACTGGCCATAAGTCACCCAGCTGCCCTTCATACCTATGTTTGTTCGTTTATTAAATTTGTAGGTTTCTGATCTCCTCCAAGCGACTCTGCGCAGCTTACAATATCCTAAATAATAGAATAAAAACAATTATATAGGATGAACACATTAAAACATCGGTCAATTGGTAGCTGAAATGTTAAAAGTAATGTTAAAATGGATAAAAACCAACACCTAGACAGAGTGGAAGTGAATCTATACATATGCCGATATATGTTGTTGTTAGTTGTGAAGTCGTGTCTGACCCATCGTGACCCCATGGACAACGTTCCTCCAGGCCTTCCTGTCCTCTACCATCCTCCGGAGTCCTTTTAAGCTCACGTCCTACTGCTTCGGTGACTCCATTCAGCCACCTCATTCTCTGTTGTCCCCTTCTTCTTTTGCCCTCAATCATTCCCAGCATTAGGCTCTTCCCCAGTGAGTCCTTCCTTCTCATTAGGTGGCCAAAGTATTTGAGTCTCATCTTCAGGATTTGGCCTTCTAAAGAGCAGTCAGGGTTGATCTGCTCTAGGACTGACTGGTTTGATATATGTATATGTATGTGTTCTGACCCCACCACCCCCCTTGTTTGTTCACAAACGGCAGTCAGACAGAACTTCAAAGGAAATATATTTATCAGTCCTGGCTCAAGCTGGCTGTGAGTCCAAAATAAACGTAGATAAAGTTTCTGGCAAAAAGTTATAATGCAAAAACAAAAAGCTCTTACAGCAAACCAGGTTTACAGAAAGCAAATCACTTATCCAAGTGCCTCTTTGAATCAGGTTTACAGAAAGCAAATCACTTATCCAAGTGCCTCTTTGAATCTCAAAACGATGAACCACACATGACGAACGACGAACCACGAAAGTTGACTTCTGCCACTAAGGCATGGCACCATCTGTCTTTTATCTGCAGAAGACGATCCTGAGCAACAGCTACTCATTATTCCTTCATCCCGACACAACTCACAGCAAGCTGCTGCTGACTCACAACAGTATGTTTGTACACACACACACACACACACACACACACCTGTCCATGCTTGACAGTGGAATATAGGTAGTTTTCAATTTAAAATCCATTTGTTTCGTGGCCGTTCAAAGTTACATGGCCCTGAAGAAAGTGACTTATGACCCTTATTTATACTTAATACCATTATAGCATCCCCTCAGTCACATGATCAAAATTCGGATGTTTGGCAACTGGCTCATATTTATGACAGTTGCCATGTCCCCAGGTCATATAATCCCCTTGTGTAACCTTCCGACAAGGAAAGTCATTGGGAAAGCCAGATTTGCATTACAGCTGGGTTACTAACTTAACCACTGCAATGATTCACTTAACAGCTATGGCAAAAAAGGCCGTAAACTGGAGCAAAATTCACTTCGCAACTGTCTTGCTTAGTGACAGAAATTCTGGGCTCAGTTGTCATAGGTTGAGGACTATCTGCATTATTAAGTGAATCATGCATCTTCATCAAGGATTTGGACGATGGGATAGATGGGGAACTCATCAAATTTGCAGATGACACCAAGCTGGCAGGAATAGCCAACACTCCAGAAGATAGGCTTAAGATACAGAAGGATCTTGACAAACTTGAATATTGGGCACTATTTAATAAAATGAAATTCAGTGGTGAAAAGAGTAAGGTTCTACATTTAGGCAACAAAAACGAAATGCACAGGTACAGTTTAGGTGGTACCTTGCTCAATAGTAATAACTGTGAAAGGGATCTTGGAGTCCTAGTGGACAACCATTTAAATATGAGCCAGGAGTGTTCAGCAGCTGCCAAAAAAGCCAACACAGTTCTAGGCTACATAAACAGAGGGACAGAATCAAGATCACGTGAAGTGTTAATACACTTTATAATGCCTTGGTAAGGCCACACTTGGAATACTGCATTCAGTTTTGGTCGCCATGATGTAGAAAAGATGTGGAGACTCTAGAAAGAGTGTAGAGAAGAGCAACAAAGATGATTAGGGGACTGGAAACTAAAACATGAAGAACAGTTGCAGGAACTGGGTATGTCTAGTTTAATAGAAAGAAGGACTAGGGGAGACATGATAGCAGTCTTCCAATATCTCAGGGGTTGCCACAAAGAAGAGAGAGTCAAACTATTCTCCAAGGCACCTGAGGGTAGAACAAGAAGCAATGGATGGAAACTGATCAACTTAGAACTGAGGAGAAATTTCCTGACAGTTAGAACAACTGGTCAGTGGAACGACTTGCCTCCAGAAGTTGTGAATGCCCCAACATTGGAAGTTTTTAAGAAGATGTTGGATAGCCATTTGTCTGAAGTGGTGTAGGGTTTCCTGCCTAAGCAGGGGGTTGGACTAGAAGACCTCCAAGGTCCCTTCCAGTTCTGTTATTCTATTCTATGCGGTTGTTAAGCAAATCCAACTCCCCTTATTGATTTTGCTTGTCGGAAGCCACTGGGAAAGTCAGAAATGGCGATCACACAACACCAGGATGCTGCAACCATCATAAATACAGGTAGTTATCAACTTACAACACTTTGCTCAATGGCCATGCAAAGTTACAACCACCAAAGTGACTTATGACCATTTTTCATCCTTATGACTGTTGCAGCATCCCCCTGGTTACTTGATTTAAATTCCGACCTTGGCAACTGACTGATCTTTAGGATGGTTTGCAGGCTCCCGGGGTGGTGGTGTCACATGATCCTCTTTTGCGACCTTCTGACAAGCCAAGTCATTGGGGAAGCTGGATTCACTTAACAACTGTGTCATTGATTGAACAACTGTAGTGACTCACTTAGCAACTGTGGCAAGAGAAGTCGTAAAATGGGGCAAAACTCACTGAACAAATTCCTCGCTTATCAACAGACATTGTTGGGCTCGATTGTGGTCATAAGTCAAAAACTACATGTACATCCAGTGCTGTGATGGTCGGAAATGCAAGGACCAGTCATGTTACTCTTTTCAGTGCCGTTTTTAGTGTTGAAAGGTTGTTGTATGAATCATTGTAAGTCAAGGACTACCTGTACTGTGTGCCTGGCCATCAAATCCATACGCCTTTCAATGCCTATTTAATACCATTATTTTCTCTTTGTTGGTGATGCCATTCCTCTTCCTGCAACCTTTGGAAAAATAAGAGGATCTCAACAGAGACAGGCTATTTGTCAAAATGCAGAATATTACCAAGGGGGGGAAAAAGGGGTGGGGGAGTTGAAAGCAGCAGATCGTACCCTCCAGATGGTTTGGGAGCAAGGAATTCTGGGAGTTGTAATCCCACCATCTGGAAAGCACCAGATGGGGGGAAATTGCTGTTAAAGCCTGGTTTACATATCGCCAATTAAGCCCTGATGGGTGAGCCTTATTCAGCAAACCGTAGCTTAGCAAAATCCCCACCACCACCGTCAAAAGCAAACGGTGTCGGCTGCTTCTCTCTCTTCTTTTTCAAACCAAAGAAAAGTCAATTTCAGGCATTCGTTGCCTCCTAAGCCGGCGGTTATCCTTAAGAGCCAAGGCTTTGCGTCTTTCTGCTTCACAGAGGGATAATAGAGGCATGGCATTTCATTGAGTGACATTTTGATCTTAACAACAACAATTATTCTGGCAGCACAAGAAGCTGAAGAAACAGTGCCCCACCTAGCTAGGTGTTGCAAGAAGATCGCACAGACTGACCACAAGCAGCGGCACGACAAAATAGCAACAATACCATTTGCAAAAACTGGGGGGACCATAAAATAGAGAAAGTAATAGAAAACGAAGAAGTTAAATTGCTCTTGGACTTCAGAATTCAGACAGATAGGCACCTGCCACATAGGACCCCAGACTCAGAGGTGGGTTCCTATCAGTTTGCACCAGTTCGGTAGAACCGGTTCGTCAAATCTACCGAACCGGTTAGAAGAGGTTCCACCAGAAAGCAGGCCACACCTACAGAAGAGGTTCCAAAAATTTGAACCCCACCACACACACACACCCACACACACACAGAAAGAGAAAAAAAAAGAAAGGAAGAAAGAAAAAAGAAAGAAAAAGTGAGAGAGAGGAAAGAAAAAAAGGAGAAAGGGACAGAGAGACAAAAGGAAGGAAAGAGAGAGAGAAAGAGAGAGAAAGAAAACACATGACTAGCAAGCCACACCCACCAGGTCACATGGCCGGCAAGCCACTCCCATGAAGGAGGCCACACCCACAGAATAGGTTCTAAAAAAAATTGAAACCCACCACTGCCCAGACTTGCCAATAAGAAAGACACAAAAAAAGTTTGGAGAGTGGATGTGGCGGTGCCTGGAGACAGCAGAATAGTAGAGAAAGGACTGGAGAAGATCACAAAACACGAAGACTTGCAAATAGAAATAGAACAACTGTGGCAAAGGCAAGCAAGCGTAGTACCGATAGTAATAGGTGCCTTGGGTGTAATCCCAAAGCAACTGGAGCACCACTTGAACACCATGAGTGGCATTGACACATTTGCCATCAGTCAATTGCAGAAGGTGGCTTTACTTGGAACAGCTTCCATCCTGTGACGATATCTGTAACTCCGTCAAGCATCTAGATTTGCCTCTCCCAGGTCCTTGGTAAGGACTTCGTAGGTAGACAAAAATGCCAAACCCAGTCTGAACTAGCTGACTGTGATGATGATGATGATGACGACGACGACGACGATGATGATGATGACGATGATGATAATTTTAAATAATTTTTAAAGTATTTTAAGAAGGTACTTGGTTGATATCTAGGATGCTGGCAGCCATCAGTATCAACCATTAGTACCAGTCAGTGGTATTTGTGGTGCATTTTTGAATGTTCAGTTGGCTGAGTTTAATGTTTAATGAATAAAATATATAATAATAATTTTAAAAGTAGCTAACATTACCAAATATATCAGCCTTCCTGGATATCCTAACATCCAGATGTGCAAAGTACAATTTGTGGGCTGGATTCTCATATCACAAGAGACCTCATATATTTAGCGCAGTATTTTAAGATGTTGGGGGGGGGGACTTCAATTCCCTGGCTGGGAATTCATCCACCCATCTTAAAAGTTGCCAAGGTTGAGAAATATTGCTTTAGATTTCCAAAAAAGGAAAGAATGTGTTTGTTTCCTGGGGATTATTTTCATTGTAGTCCAACCTCTGGAGGACTCTGAGTTGAGCTGGGGGGAAAATATATCTAATGAAGGGGAGAGACATCCAGACAAGAAATTGCATATTCCAAAAGATGTATAAAGACTCTGCTTCCACATCAGATAATCCTCGACATATGGCCACAATTGAGGCCACCATTTCTGTTGTTAAGTGAGACCTTTGTTAAAGTGAATTTTGCTCTGTTTCATGGCCTTTCTTTCCTCAGTTGCTAAGTGAATCACTGCAGTTGATCACTTAATAACCTGGTTGTTAAGTGAATCTGGCTTCCCCTTTGACTTTGCTTGTCAGCAGGTCGTAAAAGGGGATCACACGACCCCTCCGGGACACAGCAACCGTCATATATGTGGGTCAGTTGCCAAGGATCTGAATTTTGATCACATGGCCACGGGGATGCTGAAAAGATCATAACTTTTTTTTAAGTCATTTTTTCCAGTGCCGTTGTAACTTTGAATGGTCACTAAATGAACTGTTGTAAGTTGAGGACTGCCTGTATTTGTTTCACTCTGTTCATTTTGCTTAATTGCTTGATATTTGCTCACCCCCAGTCCTGGGTGGAAAGTCAAGACGGTTCCATCATTTCATAATCAAAGCGACACTGAGTTGGTCATAGATAGGGCCAGCCCATAGATTTCAGAAATACACTATATTGCCAAAAGTATTCACTCCCCTGCCTTTACTCGCATATGAACTTACTGTTAAGTGACCTCCCATTCCTAACCCATAGGGTTCAATATGACGTCAGTCCACCCTTTGCAGCTATAGCAGCTTCAACTCTTCTGGGAAGGCTGTCCACAAGGTTCAGGAGTGTGTTTATGGGAATTTTTGACCATTCATCCAGAAGCGCATTTGTGAGGTCACACACTGATGTTGGACGAGTTTATGTGGCCTACCACTACGTGGGTGAGTTGCTGTCGTTCCCAAACACTTCCACGATCTTATAATTCAGCTGACAGTTGACTGTGGAATATTTAGGAGCGCGGAAATTTCACGACTGGATTTGTTGCACAGGTGGCATCCTATCACAGTTCCACGCTGGAATTCACTGAGCTCCCGAGAGCAACCGATTCTTTCACAAATATTTCAGTGGTGGGTTTCAAAAATTGTTCGAACCTACTCTGTGGGTGTGGCCTCCTTTGTGGGAGTGGCTTGCCGCCCATGTGACCGGATGGGAGTGGCTTGCCGCCCACGTGACCGGATATGAAGATGCCGACGACACTTGTCAGAACCACCTTAAATTACCTCACACACAGCACTGGCATGCATAAGAATATGATGTAAACTTGTTTTTTAAAAGGCATCTTTGGTTTGCATTAAAACAACTTCAACACACGCAATGTTCCGATTGCACCACAAACGCAGTAGTCATCCTTACCTTTCACAGAGGCACTGAGTTTTATAAATATGAGCATGATAGTGTAGAATAATCATATCCAAGGACCAGTGGTGGGTTTCAAAAAAATTTGGAACCTCTTCTGTAGGTGTGGCCTGCTTTCCGGGTCCACTGGTGGAACCTCTTCTAACCGGTTCAGTAGATTTGACGAACCGGTTCTACCGAATAAGTGCGAACTGGTAGGAACCCACTTCTGAGATGTTTGTAAAAACAGTCTGCATGCCTAGGTACTTGATTTTATACACCTGTGTCCACGGAAGTGATTGGAGCACCTGATTCTGATTATTTGGATGGGTGAGCGAATACTTTTGGCAATATAGTGTATGTATGTTTATTACTGGAAAATTTAAAAAAAAACTAGGGTATATGCAAAAAAAAAGTTTTGTAAATGAATGAATGATAAAGGGGGCTTCAGAAGAGCGACCGCTTGAGTTGTTTGAGTCTTCCTGCCTAACCCTTCCTCTAATGAGGAAGATCTTTACAATGGGGGTGGGAGGTGGGGGAGGCTTTGACACGCAAAGCCCTCTGCTGACCCCTTTCCTGGTGGAGGGGTGGGGTCTGAAAAAAGCTCACCACAATCTGGTTAGCCACCTGGCTCTATGTCAGCACAGACTATTAGTACTACCCTTTGGGCAGAGGTGGCTAAACCTGTTGTCATTGCGTGCCCGAAGCCTGCGTGCGCGTAGCCCAGGGGTGGGTTCCTGCCAGTTCTAACCTCTTCTATAGAAGAGGTTCCAAAAATCTACCGTGCCGTTTATAACCAGTTCCAGCTTCCCCCCGTCTCCGTCCGTCTGCACATCATTAAGATGAAGAGCGAGAGGAGGAATTCTGGGAGTTGAAGTCCACAAGTCTTAAAGCTGTCAAGTTTGAACACCCCTGGGTTTTTTTTTTCTAAAGGGTTAGGGGTGGAAGGGCCTTGTAACTTGACAGCTTTAAGACTTGCACACTTCAATGCCAGAGTTCCTGAGCCAACATTTTGGTTGCTAGGCAAGTACGTTGTTAAGTGAGTTTCACCACATTTTACAAGTTGGCCATGCCCACCCAGTCGCATGACTGGCAAGCCACGCCCACCCGGTCACATGGCCGGCAAGCCACTCCCACAAAGCAGGCCACACCTACAGAAGAGGTTCTAAAAATTTTTGAAACCCACCACTGGCGTGCCCACACCCATAATGCAATGCGTGCGTGACAATCCCTGTACGTCCTGCCTCCATGTGCATGAAACACCCCTCCCGCTCCCCCCACCTCCCCAGCGCATGTGTGGGCAAACCTCTGTGCTCCGCTCTGCATGCGCGCACGACCCACCCTCCCCACGCCTGGTTCTGGGCGTAGTAGGCCTCCCTGCAGCCTCCCTGAAGCAAAAACGGGTCGTGCATGTCAAGAGGTTCGACATCACAGCCCTTGGGGCTCTATAATTTCATTTTTCCACTTGGCTGCTCTGGGTCGTCGCTGTGCTTGCTCGCCCTCTGACCTAAGAGCGAAAAGCTGAGCTGGAATCGACCTAGATAATGAGTCGATTTAGTTCTTCAGTCAAATGTATCGTGACAACTAGCTTTGGGGAGTCCGTGTAATAGATTTCCAGCAGATTTCCGTGGTAAAACGGGGAATTCTTTTTAAAAAATTATTATCATTGTCATTGTCGTTGTCATCATCATCATCATCATCATCATCATCATCATCATCACACAGAAACACACCCTGCACGTTTATAGCTGATCCATGCTGGATGAGGAATTCTGGGAGTTGAAGTCACGCACATTAAAGATGCTAAGGTTGAAAACAAAACCACTGTGTTGCCCTCCCAATTCGGGTCTGAGCCTGGTGCCGAAGCCAATGATGGATGCCAGACACGAGGTGCAGCTTTTCTGATTGCTTTTTATTGGAGTACTCCAAGGAAAAGGGTTCCTGGTTAAAAGGCCAAGAACCCAGAACAAAGGATTAAGTTAAGTAAGCTTTATGCATTTTCACTAAAGGAGAAGGCAGGACAAGGTGAAATAATAAGAAATATCATCTAATAAACATTTTAGTAATAATTCTACAATTTGTTCTATTGGTCTCTAGCTGTCGCTACTCCTAAGCCTGGCCTAACGAATGGAGTTATCTCATACACATTTAATTTGCCGCAGGCCATCTCTATTCCTAACTTTTATCTCAGGTCTGCAAGTTATCAAATTCTTGTTACTTTTCATCAGCTTTCTAACTACCCATAATTCAGTGGTGGGTTTCAAACTTTTTTACAATCTCTTCTGTAGGTGTGGCCTGCTTTGTGGGAGTGGCTTGCCGGCCATGTGACCAGGTGGGAGTGGCTTGCTGGCCATGCAACTGAGTGGGAGTGGCTTGGCAGTCATGTGACTGGGTGGGCGTGGCCAATTTGTACAATGTGGTGAAACTCACTTAACAACGCTTTTGCTTAGCAACCAAAATGTTGGCTCAGAAACTCTGGCATTTGAAGCACGCAAGTCTTAAAGCTATCAAGTTACAAGGCCCTTGCACCCCTAACCCTTTAGAAAAAAAAACCCAGGGGTGTTCAAACTTGATAGCTTTAAGACTTGTGGACTTCAACTCCCAGAATTCCTCCTCTCGCTCTTCATCTTGATGAAGTGCAGACGGGGAGGGGGAGGGAGCTGGAACCGGTTCTAAATGGCACTGTAGATTTGTGGAACCTCTTCTATAGAAGAGGTTAGAACTGGCAGGAACCCACCCGTCATAATTTCTGTAAACTTTACACATACATATTTCCTGTTGATAAGCATTCTTTGTTCTTGGGAGACATATCCCACAATTACAGTCTTCCTGATTTACTTTCAAGCGTGTGCCATGACCCTGCTTTATTTTAGCAGCCAACCTATCAACTGCTTATGGGAAGTAACATTTGATCTCATTCAAGGTTGGGTCGGGCACAACAACTCACATTAAATAAAAATTAACTAGCAAATTTTATTAGAAGGCAGAAGGTTAAAAATTTTAAAATAGTTGAATAACGGGGTTGAATAACTCTGAAATTTAAAAGCTCTTAGAGAATTCCTGTAAAGTATTTAAACAAAGATGGGATAGAAATCGAATTATAAAATAAATATATTTCCTGTCCTTTTAATTGCAGGAAAGCTGGGCTAGTTTATATCAGCCCAAAATCAGGAGGAGTCTCCCCTTCCCGCATGCTGGCTGGGGAATTCTGGGAGTTGAAGTCCATATGTCCATATTAAATGACTAAGGCTGAAAAACACTGATGCAAAATGTCAACAATGTGGGATAATGGGTAAAAGCATTGGGGTAAGCACTAGTCAGTCTCTCCTTCTCAGCCACAAGAAGAAAGCAGCTAAAAAAGCCAATGCAATCATAAATTGCATTAACAGAGGGATTGAATCAAGATCACATTACTAGTACCCTTCTATAAAGCCTTAGTAAGGTTACACCTAGAATACTGCATCTAATTTTGGTTGGCCACACTAACAAAAAAAGATGTTGAGACTCTAGAAAGCGTGCAGAGAAGGGGAACGAAGATGATTAGACATCTGGAGGCTAAAACATGAAGAACAGTTCCTGGAATTGAGTATATCTAGTCTAGTGAAAAGAAGGACCAGGGGAGACATGGTAGCAGTGTCCCAATACTTGACGGACTGTCACAGAGAGGAAGGAGTCAATCTATTTTCCAAAGCACCCCGAAGGTCAGACAAGGAATAATGGATGGAAACTGGTCAAGGAAAGATTCAATCTAGAAATAAGGAGGGACTTTCTGACAGAACAATCAATCAATGGAACAGAAGTTGCCTTCAGAAGTTGTGGGAGTTTCATCACTTGAGACTTTCAAGAAGAGATTGGACTGCCATTTGTCAGAAATGGTATGGGGTCTCCTGCTTGGGTGAGGGCTGGACTAGATGACCTACAAAGTCCCTTCCAACTCTATTGTTCTATTATCTCACAGATGATTGAGAAAAGGTTGTCTCTAAAAAGGAACAAGAAGAAATAGCAAACTTTTGGGATCCATTTGTTAGTTAAGAAAGAAAAAAACAATCCAGAAATGCTTGCCTTTTTCACCACTTGGACTTTTAATGAAGAAAGTTAGTGGGGGGTAGAATCAAGAGAAATTTAGAGTGCAGGGGGTTAGGCCTGCTAGCTAAAGAGAATGGGATTTAATCTGGGGGAAAATATCCAGATTATGTCTATGGATATTCTCAATCATCCAGGCCATAGCTGTCCAAGTTATCCATTATCCAAAGAGCCAAGGTGGCGCAGTGGTTAAATGCAGCACTGCAGGCTACTGCTAGATCAGCAGTTCAGCGGTTCAAATCTAACCGGCTCAGGGTTGACTCAGCCTTCCATCCTTCTGAGGTGGGTAAAATGAGGACCCAGATTGTTGGGGGCAATATGCTGACTCTCTGTAAACCGCTTAGAGAGGGCTGAAAGCCCTATGAAGCGGTATATAAGTCTACTGCTATTTCTTTCTAATAAATGATAAACCATTTAATGCAGCATTTCTCAACTGTGGCTGCTTTGAGACATAGGGACTTCAACTCCCAGAATTCCCCAGTCAGCATGGCTGGCTGGAGAATTCTGGGAATAGAAGCCCGCATATCTTAAAGTTACCAAGGTTGAGAAACAGTGATCCACGGGGGTCAATAGGAGTCAACACCCACTTGATTGGGATAATCAATCAGCCATTCCATCGGCTGGCTTTGCTGGGGAATTCTGGGAGTTGAAGTCTACATGTCTCAAAGTCGCCAGGTTTGAGGAGCAGTGCTCTAAACCAGTGTTTCTCAATCTTGGCAACTTGAAGATGTCCGGACTTCAACTCCCAGAATTCCCCAGCCAGCATTCGCTGGCTGGGGAATTCTGGGAGTTGAAGTCCTGACATCTTCAAGTTGCCAAGGTTGAGAAACACTGCTCTAAACAATAAACTGTACGATCGTGTAGGTCGCCGGTTAAGCATTTAAGGTGCTTTTTCAGGAGGCAACTGGACTGTTTTTTTCTTTTCTTTTGAAGACATTTCACTTCTCATCCATGAAGCTTCTTCAGCTCTAACTGGATGGTGGGGAATGGAAAGATTTTTACTCCTTGCAGACAGCTGGTCATTTGGGTTCGTTTGGACTAGAATCGTTGAGGCCACTTGAGGGGGGGTTATTTGTATCCCCAGGGTCACCTTCTCGGCCGCAGGGTGTTTTGCTGCCCTGTGTCCCTTCCCTGTTGAAGATAGGTGCAGGCTGTTGGGGATGAGTCTTGTGTTTAAGGGGGGGTGGGTGGGTGTTAAGCATTTCAGGGGTTAAAACCTTAGAGACGCGCCTGGAAGGCGTCTCCTAGAGCGGCAGCATAGGTCAAAGTCCGGCTGTGTGGTATAAGAAGAGGAGTGGGGGGGAGAGGTAAATGGAACGCGAAAGAGGGGGAGAAAACATGAACGTTCCTTCCGGTTGGAACGCTGAGCCCTGCACGGCAAAAGATGAATGGAGGCCGCGTGGTAAGGTGGGGTCGGGGGGAACGGGAGCCGGGAGAAGTCGCCGGTGATGCGAAAGGGGGCAGTGGGCTGCAAGGTTGTGCACGCGCAGAAGCGGCGGGGGGCGCCCTTTAAGCCCCATCCTCCCTCCCCTTCGCTTTCAGGTAATCACCAACCCCATGCTCCCCAGCAATCTTCCCTGCTATATCTCAAGATAAGATAAGATAAGCTTTATTGTCATTGTTTTACTGTGAGCAGACTGGCTCACAGTAAAAATGAAACTCTGTCGCCTGCTCTTAAAAGAAGATGTGTGTGTGTGTGTGTGTGTGTGTGTGTATGTATGTATGTATGTATGTACGTGTGTATATATATATATATATATATATATATATATATATATATATATATATATATATATATATATATATCCATAAACATCCATCTCACGCACATATGCGCATGCTACATACATATACATACACACATGTGTTTGTGTATATGTGTGTGCATGTGTTATGCGTGTGTATATAGGTGTATAAATACACGAAGGGACGTGGTGGCTCAGTGGCTAAGATGCTGAGCTTGTCAATCGGAAAGGTCGGCATTTCGGAGGTTCGAATCCCTAGTGCCGCGTAACGGAGGGAGCTCCCGTTACTTGTCCCAGCTTCCGCCAACCTAGCAGTTCGAAAGCACGTAAAAAATGCAAGTAGAAAAATAGGAACTAGTACATTTGTGTGTGTGTGTGTGTGTGTGTGTGTGTGTATAAATACATAACTATGTATGTATGAACAGGTCTATACATTTAAATGGTGATGGTAGAAAATATTGGCTGAGGGGAAAGAGATGCTGCCTAAGGAATAATGAGATAAAGGAGCTTGGGGAGCCCAAGCTGAAAAACAGCTGGCAGAGAAAGAAACTCCAAAAAGAACCTCTTTTAGTGTTACCAGCTATTAAAAACAAGATGTCAAGAGATCTGTACTTTCAGACTTGTCGATCAGATTGGCAGTTCGAATCCCTAGTGCCGTGTAACGGAGTGGGCTCTCGTTACTCGTTCCAGCTTCTGCCAACCTAGCAGTTCAAAAGCATGTAAAAAATGCAAGTAGAAAAATAGGAAGCACCTTCGGTGGGAAGGTAATGGCATTCCGTGCGCCTTCAGCGTTTAGTTATGCCGACCATGGAGACGTTTTTGGACAGCGCTGGCTCTTTGGCTTTGAAACGGAGATGAGCACTGCCCCCTAGAGTGGGGAACGACTAGCACATATGTGTGCAGGGAACCTTTATCTTCTAATAAAATAGAATTAGCTTACCTGGATGGATTTCCAGTCTGGTGTATCTGGAAAGATTGACAGTTAAAAAAGGGATCGGAAGGTAGGAAGTACGGATAATTTTCAATTTACAATAGTTCATTTAGCGATCGTTTGAAGTTACAACGGCGGGGGGAAAAGTGAGTTGTGGCTGTTTTTCACACTTACGACCATTGCAGCATCACTGTGGTCACGTGATTTACATTTGGATGTTTGACAACTGACTCGCATTTATGACGGTGGCAGCGTCCCGCGGTCATGCGGTCCCCTTTTTGCCACCTTCTGACCAGCAAAGACGATGGGGAATCATTTCACAACTGTGGTGATTCACTCCCAACATGGCAAGCAAGGTTGTAAAACGGGGCACAGCTCACTTAACAATACTTAGCAACAGAAAACGTTGGGGCTCAGTTGTGGTCTTAAGTCGAGAACTACCTGTCATTTTCTTCTCGTTTTAATTTCTATTCTCTCCCACTCTTCCCCCTTTTTAGAAAGAAGTTCCTTGGCAGTGGGCTACTAATGCCCCTACCTCTAATTACTGGTCACCTTGCAAATATCCTGTAATCTCAAAGGGCGCACTGGGATGCTTTGGAAGGCAAGGCTGACGGTTGGCCATTAACCTTGGTGCCGAATGGCGATGGAAGAGGGAGCCCTGTTGGATTTGGCCCCCACAATCCAGGCCAGACCAAAGCCAGAGGTGACCTTGGATGAAGGCGTGGAGGAGCAGGAAGAAGGGGAGACAGATGTGCCAGCTGAGGAGGAGATGGTGGGATGGGAGGACGCCTGGGAGGAGACCACAGATGCCGGAGTAGGAGTGAAGAGCAGCGAACGTACTGGAGGCTTCCCGGCTGGAGGTACCAGGGCTTTTCTGATGAGCTCCCCAAGAGACTTTGGTAAAGAGTTGGGCCTGGGCGTTCCCAACTCTGAGGAGAGCCGGTGGAAAGACTTTCTTAAGACAGTGGAGGCTCCCGGACTCAGCTGCTCAAGCCTACAAGAACTGAGCTCCTCCCTCCACAATACTTCTGCCACACTTCCAGCCTCCGTCAAGGTGAAGGCCGAAGGCACCCAGTTCACAGTAGAACGGGAGACCCAAACCCAGCCTGGTTTCAGTGGGGAATCCCAAGAACCCCACCGAAACCCGAAACCCTCCGAGCCGCCGAAAGAAGAGCTTCCAGAGGGGGACACGGTCGTTTCGGAGATCCAGCGCCAGCACTTCCGCCAGTTCCTCTACCGGGAGGCCGCGGGTCCCCGTGAGGCTTGCAGCCGCCTCTGGTTCCTCTGCTGCCGGTGGCTGAAGCCGGAGAGGCACACCAAGGAGCAGATCCTGGAGCTGCTGATCCTGGAGCAGTTCCTGGCCATCCTGCCCTCTGACCTCCAGAGCTGGGTGGTGGAGGGTTGCCCCCAAACCTGTGCCCAGGCAGTGGCTCTGGCCGAGGGCTTCCAGCAGAAGGAATGGGTACCGGAGACTTTGGATGAGCAGGTGAGGAGGACGCGTGGTTTGGGATGAGAGTTCGGAGGCTGTGGCCCTCGCTAGAATTGCGTAGACCAGTCATTCTCGACCTTGGCAACTTTTAAGATAGTAAAGGACTTCAATTCCCAGAATTCCCTAGCCCAGGGTTTGGCAACCTTAAACACTCAAATAGCAATAGCAGTTAGACTTATATACCGCTTCATAGGGCTTTCAGCCCTCTCTAAGCGGTTTACAGAGTCAGCATATCGCCCCCACAGTCTGGGTCCTCATTTCACCCACCTCAGAAGGATGGAACGCTGAGTCAACCCTGAGCCGGTGAGATTTGAACCACCGAACTGCAGATAACAGTCAGCTGGAAATGGCTGCAGTACAGCACTCTAACCACTGCACCACCTCGGCTCTATATCAAAGAACCACAAAGGTCCTAATTGGAACCCCCCGTTCAATTATGGAGCCGTCCGGAAGTCTGGTTTCCCCACCATAGAGTCTCTTCCTATCGCGCCGTTCTTTTTCCTCTACCTGTCCTCACTGAAAGCCCTATCAATTGTAGAGTTGATCGGAAAACCCACCCCTTGCCATAGAGTCTCCTCCTGGCACGCCCTACTTCCTCTCTCCACCCCCACCCCCAAAATCGGAAGCTCCTCTCAATTTGGTGCCAACTGGCGACAGGGAGCTGCAGAAAGAGCCACATGCGGCTCCAGAACCAGAGTTGCTGACCCCTGCCCTAGCCAGTACATGTAGTCTTTGACGACCAAAATAGAGCCTTGCCCCGTTTGTTAAGCCCAACCTATTGTTCGCTATGGCCGTTTTTTGCTCGTTTTTGTCCCCCGCCCCTTGCAGGAGCACTCTGCAAGCTCCCTAAAGGCTATTCATGCTTTTTTTTGGGGGGTGGGGGTGGAAACAGGCGGTTTTTGGGAGGTTTGCAGAGTGCAAAAACTTTTTAAAAAAAATTTCCTCTTCAAAACCTTGCTGCATCTTATACTCCAAAAAATACGATAGATGCCCTTTAAGGCCTCTCCGCGTCTTTGACCTTAGCACTTCCTTTTCTGTTTCAGGTGTCGGGAAGAGAGCCAACCCTGAATTTTTCTGGGTCTGAGCAGGAGTCCTCGGACTGTCAACGGGGAGATGACAATGGAGTTCCCAACATCCGTGGTAAGTTCTTTGATGGGGCAGTTTCAACTTTTTCACTGGCGAAGCATGAAGGATGTCCTGGCTTTTGTCTGGATTTGAGATGGTTTGGATCAGTCTTCACGCTTCGCTTGCAAGAGAGTGATCAGGTTTTTAAGAGCCGAGGTGGCGCAGTGGTTAGAGTGCAGTACTGCAGGCCACTTCAGCTGACTGCTATCTGCAGGTCGGCGGTTCAAATCTCACCGGCTCAAGGTTGACTCAGCCTTCCATCTTTCCGAGGTGGGTGAAATGGGGACCCAGACTGTGGGGGCGATATGCTGACTCTGTAAACCGCTTAGAGAGGGCTGAAAGCCCTATGAAGCGGTATATAAGTCTAACTGCTATTGCTATTGCTAACCAGGCTGCTGCTGCCTGTCTCTGTGGTATCCTGGGGAAGGCGGTGCAGATCGTGGTGCCTTTTTATCCCACCTCTAAAAGGGAGAAGATCCCAGCAGTAGATCTTAGCACAAAGACCAACCAGCAATAACTGCCAGGAGCAGAAATAAACAGGCAGCGGCACAAAAACTAAATGGGGATTGGGGGGGGGGAGCATAATTTCTCACCCCCCCTCCTTCTGCCTTTTGTGATGCACAATGCCTTCAAATTTTCACTTTGTACGTTGACTTGAGAAGCGCCTTGGGGTTCGAAACAGATTTGGAAATTATCGTACAGATAAAACAGATTGTCCATTGCAGAAAATTGCCGATGGTATTTATTACTGGTATTTAGCCAGCCCTGAGTTATCTAGAAAAAAGCGAAGCAAGTCAAGCCTATGGGGATGGGAGACCACCAGGAAATCCAAAAGATGTGAACTAAACTGAGACATTAAAACAACCCGGGAACCAGGCAATGGCAAATTTCTTCCATACTGTACAGGTAGTTCTCGACATATGACCACAATGGAGCCCCAAATTTCTGTTGTTAAGTGAGACGTTTATTAAGTGAGCTTTGCCCCCTTTTACGACCTTTCTTGCCACGGTTGTTAAGTGAATCACGGAGGTGGTTAAGATAGTAACCCTGTTGTTTAGTGAATCTGCCTTTGTCAGAAGGTCGCAAAAACTGATCACGTGACTTTGGGACACAGGCATGGTCATAAATTTAAACCAATTGCCAAGCGTCTGAATTTTGATCACATGATCGTGAGGAAGCCACAGAGGTTGTAACTCTGAAAAAATGGTCATAAGTCATTTTGTTCAGTGCCGTTGTAACTTTGAACGGTCACTAAATCAACTGTTGTCGGTCAAGGACTACTGTACTTGAATTGCTCTCAGAAAAGTATATGGACTTGGTTGAACCACTGCGAATCCCCAGCAGCCCAGCCCAGCCCAGCTTGAGACTACAGTGTTATGTAAGCTCCCCGTTGGGAGAACGAGTACATTCAGAGAAGCGTTGGGAGAGTTGTGTTGGAGAACACACAAACCAGCATACAGAGACACTGCAGTTTAAATAGGCTTTTACTTTTGTGGAAATAGAGGTATCAGAGTCCATCAAACAGTCCAAGTCATACACGGATAATTCAGTCAGTCATCAATGTCTTCCAGTTAAGGGATAATCCAAATAACATAGTCCAGCATCATATAATCAGTTTGGTACTCAAAGTTTGCTAGCAGATGCAACACTTACAACACTCATGGCACTTTTTAACAGCCAGCTTCCAAAACACTCAGATCAGATCAGCCCAGCATCTAACGAACAGAGAGCTAACAGTCGTTCTGGCTCCCTCTTATGGCTGATTGAGGAAAACAGCAACCAATCACATTTTACAGCATGATTTAAAGAAACAGTTACAACATTGTTACATGATTTATATATTGCCAACCCAACCGTTAGAATTATATTCCTAACATACAGCCCCTCACCATTCCCAGTTAGTATATGAGAAGGCTGTACAAACAATATTTCCTTGTGGTCTCTCATCCAATACTAACCAGGCCCAGCCATGTTTAGCTTTGGAGGGTGGATGGGAAAAAGAGGCTCCAGCCAAAGTTATAATGGCACACGGGCCAGATCTAAGCACCCAATGGGCCGGATCCAGCCCATAGGCCTTGAGTTTGACACCCCTGACCTATATCAAGAGTCTCCAAACTTGGCAACTTTAAGACTTGTGGACTTCAACTCCTAGAATTCCCCAACCAGCTGTTGGAGTTGAAGGCCACAAGTTGAATTCTGGGCATTGCTGGAAACTGCAAGTGACTGATCCGTAAAAAGAGGGTGAAAATCTGGGTGCATCTTATACACTGAATGCAGCATTTTTAGCCTACTGAAACCCTGCCCTCTTTTGCAAAAATGGTTGTGCACAGAGTTTGGGAGGTTTGCAAAGTTGCTCCTGGGAGGGCTGGGGAGGCAAAAGCTAGCAAAAAATGGGCTGTTTTTGCTCGTCCCCACCCCCAGCCCCCAGCAGCACTCTACAAGCCTCCCAAAACCTCTGTATGTCTTTTTTTTTTTTTTTTTGCAAAAAAACGAGGTGTGCAGAGGGTTTGGGAAGCCTGTATAGTCCGAAAAATATGGTAGGTGAATAAGCCTAGATATCTCTAACATTGAAATATAGCCAAAGTGAGCATCTGATTTCCAGAAACTGAGTTTAAAATTCCGGGGAATAGTTTGGAAGTGGGAAGCCAAATGGAAACGCCAGATTTCCCCCTTTTTATCTCTTATTCCTTTTCCAGGTGAATCTTTGAGGCGCGCCGATAAAGCCACCGATCTACCAGACGTCGCAGGAGAAAGTACCAATGGGGTAGTGACGGGGAACTCGGAGCTGAAGGATTCCCCGAATGGCGAGCTGCAAGATTTTCCCAGAATTTGGCAGGGATTTGAAGGGGAAGCAGAGAAGAACATCGGGAAGGCCGTTCGTTGCAAAGGCATTGAGCTCATCGGAGAAAGCACAAATCCGAAAAAAGTCCGTCGAGTGAACAGTGAGGCTGTCGGAGTAGCCGACGATAACGCAGATATCATCGAATTTCAGGTCACCCACACAGGGAACATGCCTTATAAATGTCCAGATTGTGGGAAGAGTTTTAATTACAGCACCAGCTTGGTCAGACACCAGAGAATCCATACCGGAGAAAAACCATACAAATGTTTGGATTGCGGCAAATGTTTCTGCCAGAGCTCGGGCCTCACAATTCACCAGAGGATCCACGCAGGGGAGAAGGCCTACCAGTGCTTGGATTGCGGGAAGAGTTTCCGCGTGAAGTCGCACTTAATCAGGCATTCCATCATCCACAAAGGAGAGAAGCCGTACAAGTGCCCGGAATGCGGCGTCAGCTTCTGCGAACGATCGGAGCTTCGGATACACCAGAGGATCCACACGGGAGAAAAACCCTATCACTGTGCCGACTGCGGGAAAAACTTTTGCCGGAAAGCGGATCTGACGCTCCATCAGAGAATCCACACGGGGGAAATGCCTTACACGTGCTTGGAATGCGGGAAAGGGTTTCGCTGGAGCTCCAATCTCATCACGCACCGGAAAACCCACACTGGAGTGAAGCCGTTCGAATGCGCCGAGTGCGGGAAGAGTTACTATTCCAACATGAGCCTCGTCCGACATCAGCGGGTCCATACCGGAGGCACCCCGTATATCTGTTCGGACTGCGGGAAAAGTTTCTGCGACAGCACCAGCCTCACCCGGCACCAGAAGATCCACACGGGGGAAAAACCATACGCCTGTCTGGAGTGTGGGAAAAGCTTCAACCGTAACTCCAACCTCATTTCCCACCAGAGGACTCACACGGGGGCCAAGCCGTTCCTGTGTACTGACTGTGGGAAGAACTTCCGGTCGAAATCGGAACTTCACCGGCATTACACGGTTCACGCAGGAGAGAAAAATGACAACATTTTGACGGGGGACACTCAGGAGGGTCCTGCTCACGAGAAAACAACCAGCGAACTGGGACTCAGGAATGAATAGAGGCAGGAGGGCAGGAGCGCGTGGCAAAGGAAAAGTAGACCATCCAGAAAAAACTTGAGATTTTCAATAATTCTTGGAAATCATCCAGTTTGGGCCATAAAGCATTTGGTGGTGCCATCCACCTCTTTGTAGAACTGTTGATCGTCCCTACGGCTGATTTTCTTCCTTGTTTTTCTTCCTCTACAACTTGGCAACTTTTAAGACTTGTGGATTTCAGTTCCCAGATTTCTGCAGCCAGCTGTGGACATTGAAGCCCATAAGTTGAATTCTTTGTTGAGGTCTAGGGGTTGATTTGTAGGAATTGAAGTCCTCAAGCCAGATCTGCTGGCTGGGGAATTCTGGGTGTTGAGGTCCACAGGTTGATTTGTGGGAATTGAAGTCCTCAAGCCAGATTTGCTAGCTGGGGAATTCTGGGAGTTGAAGTCCACAAGTGGAATTGTGGGAATTGAAGTACTCAAGCCAGATCTGCTGGCTGGGGAATTCTGGGTGTTGAGGTCCACAAGTGGAATTGTGGGAATTGAAGTCCTCAAGCCAGATCTGTTTTTTGGGGAATTCTGGGAGTTGAAGTCCACAAGTGGAATTGTGGGAATTGAAGTCCACATTTGCTGGCTGAGGAATTCTGGGAGTTGAAGTCCACAAGTGGAATTGTGGGAATTGAAGTCCTCAAGCCAGATCTGCTGGTTGGGGAATTCTGGGAGATGAAGTTCCACAAATCTTAAAAGTTGGCAAGTTTGGAGATCCCTGCCCTACAATTTATTTTATGGACTATGTTTAAAAAAAACAAAACACGCACAACTTGCCCTTTCAGTTGTTTGGGAATACAATCTAATGTTTACATCAGGAATATTTGCTCCTTTAATAATGGAATTATGAATGTGATTATGTTTATTTTTATAAGGCATTTTTCAGGGAAAGGGGGTACGTTTTTGTCTAAGGCGCTTATGTCCTTGCATAGAGACCCCCTCTGCTGGCTGACCCTTGTTAGATTTCCTCTCTATCAAGGAGACCTTGAAGAGATTTCAGATTTTTCTTAAAAAGGAAGTGGGGAATATAGCTCTTAAAACGTTGGACTAAATATTTCTTTATTTGTCCGCATTGGCTCGCAGGGGTGTCAAACTCGATTTCAGCGAGGGCCGCATCAGGGTTGTGTTTGAAGCTGGGGGGGGGGGGCAGGGGGAGCATGGCCAATTCAACCTCTGCCCGTGTTTGGGGGCGCTTGTGGCGGCCCAAACACTCTGCCAGCGAAAATGGGCTCTGGAGCTCCATTTTGACTGCGGCAGCTTCCTGCAACCCTCTGCCAGTGAAAACGGAACTTGGGAGATGCTGCCTGCAGCCCTCGCGAGCTCCGTTTTTGCTGGCAGAGGCACCACGGGCTGGTCCTTTGCTGTTTCCAGGGCTCTCTCATACCAGATCTAAACACCCCGCAGGCTGGATCCGGGCCCGGGCCTTGAGTTTGACATCCCTGGGCTAGGGGTTTATGTGGGATACCAGGTAATCTTTTCAGGATCTGTAAATCTGGTTGATTATCCCGCTTGAAGGCCAAGCAGGAAACTGCATTTTCTTGCTTGGATCTCCCTAGTGTAGTGTTTTTTTCCACCTTGAAAGCTTTAAATTGTGTGGACTTCAATTCCCAGAATTCCCCAGCCAGCCATGGTATCTGTCTAGGGAATTCTGGGAATTGAAGTCCACGCAACCTAAAATCGCCAAGGTTGAGAAATACCGCTGTAGGATAAATGTGATAAATCTTAAAAGAGATTTGCTCTCTACATCAGCAGTATGTAGGAATGATAGTCCTTTGGCTTCTACTTTATCCACATAATGTGATTTTTTTATTTTTCTGGAAGTACTTAATTAAGTTATTAGGAAGGCCTAAAGAAGGCATTTAAAACATTCAGTTTAAAATAAAGCATTTGTTATTTTCTGTTCTGCTTGCCTGGTGGTTCCTAACCATCTTCTGTAGCTTTCTTCCGAATATTTTGAGAGAAAGATATTCCTTTAGTGTATTTATGCTTTGCATGGTATTTCCTCGGTTGTCACTTGTTTTTTTCCTCCTTGTTTTTGACAATTAACCGAGTAAAACTCATTAAAGAACTGTTTCTGACATTGGAACTGTTATTTAAATCACATTTTCCCATCTGGAAAAACAAACAAACCGGAAGATGAGAGAACTTTCCCAGGGGTTCCCATAAAGAAGAGGGAGTCAAGCTATTCTCCAAAGCACCTGAGGGTAGAACAAGAAGCAACGGGTGAAAACTAATCAAGGAGAGAAGCAACTTAGAACTGAGGAGAAATTTCCTGACAGTGAGAACAATTAATCAGTGGAACAACTTGCCTCTGGAAGTTGTGAATGCCCCAACACTGGGAGTTTTTAAGAAGATGTTGGGTAACCATATGTCTGAAGTGGTGTAGTGTGTCCTGCCCTTTTAACACTTAACCCTTCATTGTCTGTTCCACATCTCCCTGCTCTTGTTTCTCCCTCCCTCTCCCCCCCCCCCGCCCCCAAATATCAAACAAGAGAAATATCATTCTCTTGTTTGCAGTTAAAGAGGCCATGCAGAGAGGCAGAAGGCGGCTGAAAGGCCGCTTGGCCAAGGTCAGTTTCCAAGTGGCTGCTCCACATGGCCCAGGGAGAACGGCCTGTGAGAACTGAATTCTGCAGAGATCCAGAAGGTAAACAAGGCATTGAGGTGGGACATGGGGGGCCAAAGCAGGCCTCGTCTCCCAGGGACCCAGCAGGGCAAGAAGGGCTGGTGGGGGGGGGGAAGTTAGAGATGGGTGGGGGATGCTTCAGCATCTCTGCAAAGTGATGAAGCTGCCCGGTCCTTTGTAAGTGCAAATGACCGGATACCTTTTGTAAAATTTCTTATCTCCAAATCATGGGTCATACATGGCTTTGGAGAGGTATGTGGTAGCTTTGGACAGTTGCTAAATGATCTCTCGTACTTCCAGGATTACCGTATTTTTCGGACTATAAGACGTGCCGGTGTATAAGACGCACCAAGATTTCAAAGAGGTAAGTAAGAAAAAAAGGTTTTTGCCTTCCCTCAACCCCCAACAGCACTCTGCAGGCTTCAGCAGGACTGGGACAAGGCAAAAATGGCCCTATTTTTGCCTTGTGGGGCGTTGTTGCCTTGTCCCAGCCCTGCTGAAGCCTGCAGAGTGCTGCTGGGGACTGAGGGAAGGCAAAAAAGCCTGCGGGTTTGCGAAAAATGGGGCGTTTTTTGCAAAAATGGGATGCAGGGGCGGGCTTCGGGAGGCCAAAAATGGCTGTATTCGGTGTATAAGATGCACCAATATTTCACGTTCTTTTAATGGGGGAAAAGGTGCATCTTATACTCTGAAAAATATGGTACCTGTTGCCCCAGGTAGTTCTGACATGTTGACCGGTCCGTAAGCCAAGGACAACTTGTAAAGGGAAGAGTGAAAGTCCTATGAGTCAGCTCTGGACAATGTGGAGGACCCTGGGCAGGGTTCAGATTCCGAGCAGGGACCAGAGAGGCTGGTTGGCCACCAGCAGGCGCCTGAGGCATGGAGCAGCGGTGAAAGCCAAAGAGAGTTTGACGTCAGGCCCTGGAGCAGTAGGGAAGAGCTAAGGGAGTTAGTCCCAGACGCCAGGCAAAGACGGGCAGATAAGCGCCAGCAGCAATTACGGAGACATAGAAGATAATTGGGCCCAGGTGGTTGTGATTAGGCTCCTCCTAAGAGAGTATATAAGAAGAGACTTTGGGAGGAGACCTTTTGCAGGACACAACCGTTTTACTAAAGCTGGAGAAGCTCTTGTGTGTATTTCTTACCTGTGGGAGTCTGGGTTGCTGCCAAAGTCTTGTCTGTGAGTAATTACTGTGAATAAAACGTGGCTAACAGTAACCTTGTGTTGGCGTGACTCACTCACACACACACACACACACACACACACACACACACACACATAAACTGCATGTAGAAAGAGAGCTGGGAGATTGGTGGAGCTTTATATAGAAATATTTGTATTAAAAGGCCTGTAAAATTGGTCAACCTAAAAGCATTAGAAATCAGCAGAAATGATTTATTTGAAAACCATCAACAAGAAAACATGGTTGTACTTTAGGGAAGTAGGGATTTGTGCTTGAAATGCTCTTTCCCCACTTTCTCCAACAACATCATCACTTATTTTGGTCACCGATGGGCTCCTAAATTGTTCCGAAACTACCTTGGAAAATGGGTTAATTCAATAGGTTCTCTTATATTTGCAGATGGAGAAACATGTTCTTTTTATTGCTCTATTCCTCTCAACCCCCCCCCCAAAAGAGGATATGCTTGAAATGACTCTGCTTTCCTTATAGTCCCCCCTTTTCAGGTAGGCAAACCCATTCTGTGTCTAGTTTCACACAACAGGCTAAAATTGGTTTAAACTGATGTTAGCATAACAGTGCAAGATCCAGCCCCTTTAGCTGTAAACCAGTATCATGGCTCTATATGTTGTGTGAATCCAGGCAATAAAGGTTTATTACAGTGGTGGGTTATGGGTTATGACTGGTACGCCGGGGCGTACCGGTTCCTGCCAGGAGCACCAGGTACCGTTCTGGTACAGTGCTCCGGAGCGCCCACCCGCCTGCCCGTGCTCCTTACTGGTATTTGAGGTTTACGGGGCTTCTGCGCATGTGTACGGAGGGTACAGCACCTGCGCGACACTCTGCTGAACATCTGGAGTGTCGCGGAGGTGTCGTTGGCAGTAAGTATGCATGCATGCGCTGCGCACGTTCATATGGTGGACGCCCAGCCCCATTGCATCGTATCGGTTGCAACGGGATCCGGAACCCACCACTGGTTTATTAGAATAATTATTGTTTGGGAACTGCCCCAAATTTGATATAAAATGGGAAGGTATGTATTATATTTTTTGGACTATAAGATGCACTCCCCCCCCCCAAAAAAAGGTGGGTGTAAATGTCTGTGTTTCTTGTAGACCAAATACAGGCCTGTTTTTGGCCTCCCGAACTCTCCTCATGTCCCAGTTCTGCCCTCCCCAACGCCCAGAAGCACTTTGCAGGCTAAAAATGGGCCAGTTTTTGGCAAAAACAGGACGTGCGGAAGGTTTGGGAGGCCAAAAACAGGCCCATTTTTTGTGAAAATGGGACGCACAGAGAGTTTGGGAGACCAAAAACGGGTCTGTTTTTGGCCTGCAAAGTGCTTCTGGGGGTCAAGGAAGGCAAAAATGTAAGGTGACCAGATTTTCAGATTGGTAAAGAGGGACACCATTGACCGGGGGGGGGGGTTGGGGGGGAGGCTTGATTAAAAATTTTATATTTTGTCAAAAGGTCACAAAAGGCGATTACATGACCCCAGGACACTGAAACCATCATAAATACGAATTTGTTGCCAAACATCAAAATTTTGATCACGTGACCATGAGGATGCTGCAATGGTCGCTAAGTGTGAGAATGGTCGCTAAGTGTGAAAAATGGTCATCAGTCACTTTTTTCAATGCCATTGTAACTTTGGTCACTAAATGAACTGTTTGAAAGTTAAGGCTAGCTTGCATTATAATGCCTTATGCTAGCTTACATTTTCAAGAGAGAGAAGCTAAACTCCTTGTTAGAATTGAAATAGAAATGAGTAGAGTAGAGTAGAGTAGGGTAGGGTAGGGTAGAGTAGAGTAGAGTAGAGTAGAGTAGAGTAGAGTAGAGTAGAGTAGAGTAGAGTAGAGTAGAGTAGAATAGTTTATTAGCCAAGTGTGATTGGACACACAAGGAATTTGTCTTTGGTGAATATGCTCTCAGTGTACATAAAGAAAAATAAAATAGTAGGATAGTGGGATCCTAGCTGTATCAAGCTCTTTCTGAAAGAGGTGTGGGGTGGGGGATCAAGCTCTTTCTGAAAGAGGTGTAAGGTGGGGGATCCTAGCTGCAGCAAGCTCAGAAAGCAGCGATCCCACCATCTCCCACACACCTCCTCTTTCTCACTCTCATTCTCTTTTTGGGGGAAGGAGGAGAAAGGACAAAAAGGAGAAAGAGGGAGAAATGGCGCCCGAGAGAAGCGGGCAAAAAAAAGAAAAAAAAAACCTTCCGACGGCTGAGCCGCTTGGCCCAGGACCGAGACTGCTCCTCGCCGCGCCAGAAAGCCGTCGCTCTCCCTGCAGAAAAACAGGAGGGGAGGGAGCTTCACTCGTCGGGCGCTGCGAGCGAGCCGGGCGGAGAGAGGGAAACCACTGCCCTCTAAATGCCACATCGGGAATGACACTTCAGAGAAATAAAAACTTTTTTTTTAACGGCGTCCTTTTAAAAATTGTTTTCTTTCTTTTGGAAAATCGGGACTTTTTGAACACGTTGCAGGATGCGGGACAAATTATTAAAAATCGTGACTATCCCGCCGAAAGCGGGATGTCTGGTCACCTTACAAAAATGGGACATGCGGAGGCCCAAAACTATTTTTTTCCTTGTTTTTCTCCTCTAAATTTAGGTGTCTTATAGTCCGAAAAATACGGTAAGTAGTCTTCGATTTACAACTGGTCACTTAAAATTTTTTCAAAGTTAGAAGGACCTCCCCAGAGTTACTTATGATCCATTTTCGCAGTTACCATGGCCGTAACACACATCCTGTGATCACAATTGCATTTTGGGTGCTTGGAAAACTTTACTTTTGGGTGCTTGGCCCCCTCAATAGAACCACCATAATTTGCAACATTTTCTGCTGGTTTCTGGTGTCTATTTCTGTTTTTTTTTGGGGGGGGGAAGCCCAATTCCCCAATCTTCAGAGAAAATAGATTTGCACCCCAGCCATGGCGATTGCTTAACAACTGTCATAAAAATCATAAGCAGATTTAGTAGTTTAAAATTCTTTTGGCCTGTTCGCAAGTTGTGGGAAACTAACATTGTTTTATTTATATTACCGTAGTCAGCATTCAACTAGGAAGGACGTTATATGTATTAGTCTTTTTTTAAAAGACACTTTTTAATGTCTTATTTGTTGTATTTTTCTTCTTTTGTCCACCTGTTCAAAAAAAATATGTTGGTGTTTCCTGTTTTAACTTTTGCTGAATAAATTAAAATTTGAGAAAACCTGTCATTTAAAAAAAAAAGCCATAATTTTGAATCTAATTGTATGAAGCCTCAACATATGACAATGGTGACTTACAAGCAGAATTCCAGGCTCAATTCTCATGATACGTTGAAGGTTACCAGTATAAATGTTTTAAACAAAACAATGAATCAACCTAAACAAGAGTGTCAAATGGGGTGCTTAGATCTGCCCCACAGGGACGGCCTGGAAATAGCAAAGGACCAGCCTGTGGTGCTCTGCCAGCGAAAAGAGCTCGGGTGAGGGGCTGCATACGGCCCTCCCGGGCTCTGTGAGGGGCTGCATACGGCCCTCCCGGGCTCTGTTTTTGGCCGCAACGACATCCGGCAGCCTTCAGCCAGTGAAAACTAAGCTTGACGCGCCCCCACAAGTTCCGCTTTCGCTAGCAAAACAAACTAAAAGCAAAACTAAAGGAGAAATGTTTCCCCTTTTGCATTTGAGCATGCAAGAACGGACAGGAAAGGAGAAAGAGGAAAGACAAAGAAAAAGAAGGAAAGATGGGAATAGAGCAAAGAAGGAAAAATAAGGAAAGAGGGGAAGGAAGAAGGAAGGAGAATGAAGAGGAAAGGAAAAAGAAGGAAAGGGGAGGGAGGGAGGAAGATTATAATGAGAGTGAGGGTCTGAGGGAAGTCCTGCCTTAGCACTTGGCCACCACAGGTGCCCCCGACATGAGTGATGTCAAGCTGGCCACGCCCCCCAGCCCTCTGAGGTCAAACCCAACCCTGATGTGGCCCTCAATGAAATCGAGTTTGACACCCCTGGCCTAGAATGAAAGCAGACAACCTTACTGAGCAAGTTTATGGCTGAATTTAGATTTCAACACTGATTCAGTTCTCTAAAAATATTAAAACCATGGCAACAATCTTAGGGACATCTGAATGGCATTTGAAAAGATCTATTTTGGTTTCCCTGGAAAAAAAATGGATGAAATTTTTCCCCCCGCCCCAAACTGGTGATGTTTGCCTGGGTAGGTCACAATCACTCTGTCACGCCTGCAATTATATTCCTTTTAGAATTTTGGCCTGCCACACTTTCTCTTATTTCATTATGCTGTTTCATTAGTATAGTTGATGGGAGGGGTGAATAGACAGGAGTAGGATTGTGGAATGTATTGTTATCATTCTTTTCTAGAAGACCAAGGTCATCTTGACCAGAAGCAGCCGGGTAGAGACGCCAGCGTGGAAGAAGAAGATTGAACCATGTGATGTGAGTGTGGGGACAAGATCATGAACTTTTAACTGGGTGGGATTCTGATGTAATTTCCAGAATTGGGATTAACACAGATGTGCTAAGATGTCTGCTTTATTAAATTGGAACTTTAAGGATCGTTAAGCCTTGGACTCTGATTTAATTCTACACGATACTTGGAACACTGACACACTCAACACTTCCAACATTTTGTATAGATATATATTTTATTATCATTTTTCATACTTACAAGAAATGTACGAAGAAGTTACACTTCTTTCATTTTGGCAAAGTGTGAGGAGATTTTTCTTTCCTATTTGAGGGAGGGGCACGGCAACGGGAGTCTTGTTTTAGTTGCATATTGTTCTTTCTTCGCAGAAAGACAAGGCGGTATAACTTACACGGAAGCGTTCGTCCTTTTCTCGCGCGGCCGTTAAAAAAACAAAAACTGTCCGTTTCGGAGTCTCCCACTTCTACAGCTGCCCCTTTTCTGTTCCATACATCATTTTAAGAAACACTTTATTCAAAGTAACGGAGGCAAAACGGCCCTTCTTAAAGGCCTGTCTCTAAGGTAAGTTCAGGAAAGGTAAAACGATTCCAATGGAGGAACACTCCAGTCTGAACTGCATTTCGTACCCTTTTATGGTATTTTTCGGTATTTCTTCGAATTCTCCTTCACGGTCGCTTCCTTCCAGCGTCCATTTTGTTCTTAAACAGTCACTTTCTTCCAGCATCCACATTGAAACAAACCCAACATTTCCATTTCAAACATCTACGCCAAAGGCATGTCAATATTGTTGAGCTCCTACTCTTAATGTTCCCTTCCTTTTTACCAATTCCCTCCCGCTCTATCCCTATTTACCTAATTCCCTCTATTATTCATATTTTGCTGCCTACGATGACCATATTAATACATTTTTTTCCTCTTTGGTTGTTGTCTGGTGGACATTGAAGAGCGTTGTCCATACCAAGACACGATCTACCTTTCCATCTCAAAATGTTTTTTTTTAATATCCTGGAAAGGACCAAAAAAAAAAAAAGACTTAGTAGTGGTACTACTTACATGTCTTAAATGGAAGAACTCTTTCCCCATTGGTAGAGGAGGAAGGACATTTTCCCAATAAATGTCTCGTCTCGAAGTCCTCTGCGCCGATTCTAAGACATCTGACCAAAAACGCGAGATCTCATAGCACCGGAAAATCCACCGAGAGTCACCAACGAAATATTTTTGTGGCTTTTCTCCTGGCCTGATCCTAACACCTCTATTTTTTCCCTTTTTATAGGAGCTTCGGGAAGTAAGTCCCAGGCTTAGGCAGTCTTTCCATTTCTCAAGATCGTAAAAAAAGAATCCCCTTAAGAGCTTGGGATAGGAATGTTTTCATGAAGATGACCCGAACTGAATCTCTATCTTTTTTTTTAATAACAAAAGGCAGCAGATAAGATGACCGGAAAGACTTGGTCAACCTAAGATCTAGAGCAGGAGTGTCAAACTCAAGGCCCATGTGCCAGATCTGGCCCATGGGGCCACCCTGGAAACAGCAAAGGACCGGCCCATGGTGCCTCTCCCACAGAGTTTGGGAGGGCTGCGTACAGCCCTCCTGGGCTCCCCTTTCAAGGGCAGAGGGCTATCAAAACAAACTAAATGTTTCACGTTTTGCATTTGAGTATACAAGAAGGGGCAGGAAAGGAGAAAGGGAAAAAGTAAAGATAAAGAAAAAGAAGGAAAGATGGGAAGAGAGCAAGGAAAGAAAAATATGGAAAGGGGAATGAAGAATGAATGAATGAAGAGGGAAGGAAAAAGAAGAAAAGGGAGGGAGGCAGTGGTGGGATTCAGCCAGCTCGCACCTAATTGGGAGAACTGGTTGTTAACTTTCTAAGCAGTTCGGAGAACCGGTTGTTGGAAGAAATCTCATTTTGTTTTTTTCCACTTTACAGGCTAATCCTATAAGGAAGGCAGGAAGGAAACATTCTGGTGTTGTTTCTAGCCTCATCTCTTTTGCCCTGCTTACAGAAACTGCCTCTCCGGTTAACCCTTAGTACATTGTAACACCTAAGATGAAGCAGCGCCCATCGGTGTGAGTGACATTGAGTTGGCCACGCCCAGATGGTCACATGACCACCAAGACCCGCCTACGCAGCTGGTCATTAGGGCAGAGAACCGGTTGTTAAATTATTTGAATCCCACCACTGGAGGGAGGGAAGGAAGGAAGGTTATAATGAGAGTGAGGGAGGGTCTGAGGGAAGTCCTGCCTTAGCACTTGGCCACCACAAGTGCCCCCGAAACGAGTGATGTCGAGCTGGCCATGCCCACCCTGGTCTCAACTCCTCCTCCCCCCCCCCAGGTCAAACACAACCCTGATGCGACCCTCAATGAAATCGAGTTTGACACCCCGATCTAGAGAGTGATGCTAGTCGGAAGGAATCAAGGCTAGGCTCCAACACCCCCACCCCCCCATCTTTGACATGCTTTAAATTCCCACCCATACAATCTTTGTACATATGGAGGAGGATGCTGGGTTGCCTTTCCTTAAGGTAAACAAACCTTCATGAAAATTTCTAGCTAGCAGAAGAGATTCCAAGATCAGCGTGGCATGGTGATCGTGGAGCAGAACAGGACGATAGGAGATCCAGCTTCACGTCTGTCTATCCTTATAGACTTGGAAGGCCCTTGAGGGACCAGGACTGTCCCCTCCTGGCAGAGTCATCGTTTGTGCTGCTAAGATAAAAGGAGATTCCCTTTGTAGGCCTGAAGAAAAGTTGGGAGATTAAGTCTAATTCAAAAGAAACTACTTAACGGATGTCAAGAAACAGCTTGGCTGATGGTCCTTAAGAGGCCCTTTGAAGCTGGCTGATGGATGCAGAATCACACTCTCTGAACCCTCTTAGCTCCTCAGTTTAAAGACAGTACCCAGTTCAAATTCTGAGTAAAGGCTTCCAAATACATGGGAGAAACTCCCCCCACCGGGAGGCGTCCTCCTTTTCTCTGCCTTGACATGATACATCTCGATGCTCTGATGAGCAGCAACTTGTCATGTTGTGACAGCAAAACCGCATTTTCTCCTAGTAGGGTCTTCCTGGCAGACACTTGGCTAATGATCCATAATAGTGTTTCTCAAGATGCACAGACTTCAACTCCCAGAATTCAAAATTCGGAAGCAAAGCGGGCTGGGGAATTCTGGGAGTTGAAGTCCACGCATCTTAAAAGTCCTCAAGGTTGAGAAATACCGGCCCCCTCTTTTATCAACAGCTCGTTAGGTGTGGATTCTCTGGTGTTTAATCAGATTCTCGTGCGAGCAGAAGCTCTTCCCACAGTCCGAACATTTATAGGGGTTCTCCCCCGAGTGAATCCGCTGATGCCGGATCAGATTGGAGCTCTGGCTGAACCCTTTCCCGCAGTCCAAGCACTTGTACGGCCTCTCCCCCGTGTGGCTCCTCTGATGGATGATGAGTTGGGATTTGGTGACAAACGATTTCCCGCAATCCAGGCACTGGAAGGGATTCCCTTTCATGTGGATCCTCTGGTGCTTCAACAGCTTCATGTGGGAATTGAAGCTCTCCTCACAGTCGGAGCACGGGAACATCTTCACCCGCCGGTGGGTCTTCTGGTGGACCGTCAGGTGCGAGCTCTGGCTGAAGCATTTCCCGCACACCAGGCATTTGTAGGGTCTCTCCCCGGTGTGGATCCTCTGATGGATGATCAGGTAGGACTTGGAAATGAAGGTTTTCCCGCAATCCAGGCATTTATTGCTATTGCCGTTGTTGTTGTTGTTACTGCTGTTGATGTTGCTGTTGGCGTTGCTAGTCGGGTCGGGGTAGGCCTTTTTAGCCGTGTGGATGGCTTTGTGGGCCAGGAGCTGGGAACTCACGCGGAAACTTTTCCCGCATTCGGAACACTGGTACGGCTTCTTCCCCAAGTGCGTCCTTTTGTGGACATTGAGGTGGGAACTCTGACTGAAGCTTTTCCCGCAGGCCAGGCACTTGAACGGCCGCTCGCCCGTGTGCATCCGCTCGTGGATGATCAGATACGACTTGAAAACAAAGGACTTGTTGCAGTAGGAGCACTTGTGCGGCTTCTTCGTTTCGTGGATTTTCTTGTGGGCCAGCAGGTGCGAGCTCACCTTGAAGCTCTTCCCGCAGTCGGAGCACTGGAACGGGTTCTTGCCCGCGTGGGTGCGCTCGTGCACCGTCAGGTTGGAGCTCTGCGTGAAGCTCTTGCCGCAAGCCAAGCACTTGTAGGGCCTCTCCCCGGTGTGGATCCTCTGGTGGATGATGAGGTAGGACTTGGCGAAGAAGGACTTCCCGCAATAGGAGCACTTGTGGGGCTTCTTGGCCGCGTGCATTCTCTTATGGGCAATCAGGTGGGAGTGCACCTTGAAGCTTTTCCCGCAGTCTGAGCAGATGTACAGGTTTTCCCCCGTGTGGATCCTCTGGTGCTTCAGCAGGTTGGTGCTGGAGCTGAAACTCTGCCCGCAGTGAGAACACGGGAAGGGCTTCACCCCGGTGTGGGTGCGCTTGTGGACGTTCAGGTGGGAGCTTTGGCTGAAGCATTTCCCGCACGTCAAGCACTTGAATGGCCTCTCCCCGGTGTGGATCCTCTGGTGGATGATGAAGTAGGATTTGGTGAAGAAAGCTTTCCCGCAGTAGGAGCACTTGTGTGGTTTTTTGGCCGCGTGATTCCGCTTGTGCGCCATCAGGTGGGAGTTGAGGCGGAAGGACTTGTCGCATTCGGTGCACTTGTAAGGGTTTTGGGCGGAGTGGAGAGTTTGATGCTGGCTGAGGTTGAGCCGGGAGTGGAAGCTATCGCCGCAGTCGGCGCACTGAAACCGCTTCCCTTTCTTGTGGATTTTCTGGTGCACTTTGAGGTGAGCGTTCTGGCTAAAGGTTTTCCCGCACTCCAAGCATTTGTAGGGTTTCTCTCCGGTATGAATTCGCTGGTGGATGATGAGATGCAATGCGGCGAGGAAAGATTTCCCGCAGTCCGGACAGGAGTGAAGCTTCCGCCTGGCGTGGATCCTTTTGTGGGCGATAAAGTGGGCGTGGACCTTGAAGCTTTTCCCGCAGGCTAAGCATGTGTACGGGGCCCCTTTCACGTGGACGCTCTGGTGTTTGCTGAGGTTGGTGCTGGAGCAGAAACTTTTCCCACAGTCCGAGCACTGGAAGGGTTTCACGCCCGTGTGGATGCGCTGATGGACGGTGAGGTTCGAGCGCTGGGTGAAGGTCTTCCCACAGGACAGACATTTAAAGGGCCGCTCTCCGGTGTGGATCCGCTGATGGATGATCAGGTGGGCTTTGGCAATAAAGGACTTGCCACACTCGGGGCATTGGTGCGGCTTCTTCTCCTCATCGTTCTCGTTGCCGGACAGGAAGCTCCTCCCACCGTCAGAGAATTTGTAAAAATCGTTTTTCTCGTGTTTAATCAGGTCGGCTGTTTGCCTGAAGTTCCACCCGCCCACCAGGTAGGCATCTTTTCCTGCGTAGAATTGCTCGTCATCCCTGGGACCGTCCAGCAATTCCTCGCCCTCCCATGGGGGGAAGCCGGATTCCTCCCTGTCTGGCAGGCCACTTGCTTTCTTCCTCTCGGCTCGGTACCACCCCTGCAGGACGTCATCCTCCTGCCCAAAGTGGGAAACTTTGTTCTCCAGTCTCCCCCGTCTCAGGGTCCTGTTGAAAACTTGGTCAAAACTTTCGGCATGGGCCATCTTCTCATTTATGCATGACCATCCTGCACCCACAAAAACCAAGAGGAAATATTCAATAAGGCAATCACATAAAAAATTAATAAAAAGAGGAATAATGTTAGGCATCCAGCATGGCTTCTTATCCATCCATCCATCCATCCATCCATCATCTATCTACCATTTGATTAATCTATTTATTTTTCTACCTGTTTTTCTACCTACCTACCTATCTACCTATCTTATCTATCATATAAATCTATCATCCTATCTATATTTATCATATCTCTTATCTATCTATCTATCTATCTATCTATCTATCTATCTATCTATCTATCTATCTATCTATCTAGTCTGTCTGTCTGTCTGTCTGTCTGTCTGTCTGTCTATCTATCTATCTATCTATCTATCTATCTATCTATCTATCTATCTATCTATCATTATCTATCTATCTATCATTATCTATCTATCTATCTATCTATCTATCTATCTATCTATCTATCATATCTATCATATTTATCTATCATATCTTACCTATCACCCTATCTATCTATATTTATCATATCTCTTATCTCTCTCTCTCTCTCTCTCTATCATTATCTATCTATCTATCTATCTATCTATCTATCTATCTATCTATCTATCTATCTATCTATCTATCTATCATATCTATCATATTTATCTATCATATCTTACCTATCACCCTATCTATCTATATTTATCATATCTCTTATCTATCTTATCTATCATTATCTATCTATCTATCATTATCTATCTATCTATCTATCTATCTATCTATCTATCTATCTATCTATCTATCATTATCTATCTATCTATCTATCTATCTATCTATCTATCATTATCTATCTATCTATCATTATCTATCTATCTATCTATCTATCTATCTATCTATCTATCTATCTATCTATCTATCATATCTATCATATTTATCTATCATATCTTACCTATCACCCTATCTATCTATATTTATCATATCTCTTATCTCTCTCTCTCTCTGTCTATCTATCATTATCTATCTATCTATCTATCTATCTATCTATCTATCTATCTATCTATCTATCTATCTATCTATCATTATCTATCTATCTATCTATCTATCTATCTATCTATCTATCTATCTATCTATCTATCTATCTATCATATCTATCATATTTATCTATCATATCTTACCTATCACCCTATCTATCTATATTTATCATATCTCTTATCTATCTTATCTATCATTATCTATCTATCTATCTATCTATCTATCTATCTATCTATCTATCTATCTATCCATCTATCTATCTATCTATCTATCTATCATCTATCATATCTACTATATCTATCTAGCTAACTATCTATCTATCTATCTTCTATGTATCTATGTATCTATCTATCTAATCTATCTCTATCTATCTATCTATCTATCTATCTATCTATCTATCTATCTATCATATCTATTTATCATATTTATCTATCATATCTTACCTATCACCCTATCTATATTTATCATATCTCTTATCTATCTTATATCTATCTATCTATCTATCTATCTATCTATCTATCTATCTATCTATCTATCTATCTATCTATCTATCTATCATCTATCTATCATAACTATCATCTACCTATCATATCTACCTACCTACCTACCTATCATATCTATCTATCATATCTTACCTATCATCCTATCTATCTATATTTATCATATCTCTCATCTATCTTATCTATCTATATCTATCTATCTATCTATCTATCTATCTATCTATCTATCTATCTATCTATCTATCTATCTATCTATCTATCTATCATCATCATCATCATCTACCTACCTACCTACCTACCTACCTACCTACCTACCTACCTACCTCTTATCTCTACCTACCTACCTAATCTAACCTATCTAACAAATTGTACAGGTCATCCTTTATTTATGGTAAACAGAATGTCTGTTGCCAAGGAAGGTGGGAGAGTGAGTTGGGAGTGATTTTATGACTTTTTGTCATTGTTGTTAAGCAAATATTGCAGTTGTTAAGTGAACTACATAGTCAACGTCTCTCGTGGACTGTGCTTGTTGGAAGCCAGATGAAAAGGTAAAACATGGGGAATCATATGACCCCAGAATGCTGCAACTGTCGTAAACAGATGCCTAATTGCCAAGTGGTCATAAATTGAGGACTAGCTGCATGCATTCAAGATAAGAGTGTATGGATCTTTTCCCTTCCCCTGTTACCTAATTAACAGACCTCTGGCTCAGATTCCCCCAAGGAGCTTTGCCCTGAGCATGGAATTGAATCTGGATTTCCCACATCCGAGTCCCCCACTCTAACTACTAGGCAAAACTGTTCCAGTAGCTGGATAGGTAGCTCAGCAGGCTGCAACACTAGCTTAACTTTCTCTACAATCAAATTTCAAATTAGGTTGATTAATCTGTATGCTAGATTAAGCTGGTCCATCACCGGTGTAACTTCAGGTAGTCCTCAACTTACAACAGTTCATTTCGTGACCATTCGAAGTTATAACAGCATGAGCAAAGTGACTTATGACCGTTTTTTCACACTTACGACCGTTGCAGCATCCCCATGGTCACATGATCAAAATTCAGACACTTGACAATTGACTCATATTTATGACGGTTGCAGTATTTTGGTGTCACGCGGTCGCTTTTTGCGACCTTCTGAAGGGCAAAGTCAATGAAGAAGCCAGATTCACTTAACAACTGTGTTACTAACAGTGATCCCCTTAACAACTGTGGCAAGGAAGGTCGTAAAACGGGGCACAATTCACTTAGCAGCTGTCTCGCTTAACAACAGAATTCTTGGGTTCAATTGTGGTCGTAAGTCATAGACTGCCGTATATTATGGATGACAAGATGATCTACTTAACAAACAGCCCCTCTTATCATCATTACGGGCTCAATTATGGTGATAAGTCGAGGATCTGTATCGCTGCAAATCCCTTATGGATTATTACAGGGGGGAAAAAAGGAGAGGAAGGCAAAAATTCCTTTATTCTCACCCAAGGAATCAACATCTCTCTCATGAACATCCCCATCGGCCTCGTTCGATGGTGAGTCTTCTCCCTCGGAGAAGTGCAGCGAAATCTCTTCAATGGGTCCCAACTCCTGGAAGGAAAAGGGGGGATGTCACTTCAAGGAAAGGTTTGGGAAGACAGGCACTAGGGGGAAGAAAAGAAAATGGTGGTATTTGCCAGGCTCCAAGCGGGGGCATCCAATAGCAATAGCAATAGCAGTTAGACTTATATACCGCTTCATAGGGCTTTCAGCCCTCTCTAAGAGGTTTACAGAGTCAGCATATCGCCCCCCACAGTCTGGGTCCTCATTTTACCCACCTCGGAAGGATGGAAGGCTGAGTCAACCCTGAGCCTGGTGAGATTTGAACCGCCGAACTGCAGTTAGCAGTCAGCTGAAGTGGCTGCAGTACTGCACTCTAACCACTGCGCCACCTCGGCTCCAAGAACAGGAACTACAGCTATCTTCGATCCCGGAGTCTTCGCTGGACCACAAATCCATTTTATAACAAGCAATTGCATCGAGCTGGGCCTAAATCAGGAGCCTCCAACTTTTGCAACTTTACGACGTGGGGACTTCAAGTCCCAGAATTCCTCAGTCAGCGCATGCCGGCTAAGGAATTCTGGGAGTTGAAGTCCACACGTCATAAAATTGGAAATCCCTGGCCTAAATGACAGGAATGGGGATGGAGCGAAGGTGCACACCAGGGGTGGGTTCCGGATTCTTTTATTGCCAGTTTGCTCAAAGACATGCTTAGTGCACATGCGCGGTGGGTAATTTTTTTTTGCTTCTGCGCATGTGCAGAAGCAAAAAAGAAGATGGCACTGCCAATGGAACCAGTTCAGATGCGTGGTTGGCCGAGTTACTACCTATTCAGCCGAACCAGTTCGAACCTGTAGGAACCCCCTCTGGTACACACTAAGGTGGAGCTGGGTTGACACTTAAAGGACACACCCACAAGCAGCAACTGCTTCAAAAATGGCAGCAGCTGGCCAGATGCCCTTCCTGTTACCAATTGGGAGTTTTGTGCAGCAGATATATCCTCATTGTGCCCAGAGAGAGAAATACCTAGGATCGAACTCATAGCCTCCCGATTGTGAGGTGAGAGCTCCACCTCGAGGCTACCGCACCACTCGATTTCTTCCCAACCCATAACCCCACACAAATCCATTCATTCTTCCTGGATGAGGCAAGAGGGAGGGTCACAACATTAATTTACCGTATTTTTCGGAGTATAAGATGCACCAAGATTTTGAAGAGGCAAATTTTAAAAAAAAGTTTTTGCACTCTGCAGACCTCCCAAAAACAGCCTGTTTTTTGCAAAAATGGGCCCGTTTTTTGCAAAAATGGGCCCGCTTTTTTGTCAAAAAAAGGACATGCATAGCCTTTAGGGGGCTTGTAGAGTGCTCCTGGGGACGGCCCACCAAAACGAGCAAAAAACAACCCCTTTTTGCTCATTTTTGCCCTCCCCAGTCCCCAGGAGCCTCCTAAAAGCTATGCCCAGCCATTTTTGCAAAGAGGTGGGGGTTTGGGAGGCAAGAAAATGTTGTATTCAGTGTATAAGACACACTCAAATTTTCACCCTCTTTTTTGAGGGAAAAAGGTGGGTCTTATACTCTGAAAAATATGGTGTAATTTAGGGGTTTGTGTTCTCACAATGTCTGAGAGCTCCTGCAAAACAGGGTTGCATTTCAGCAATCCGCAAAACCTCAGCTTTCACACCATCCTACATTAAGGAACTGGACTCTTAATCCAGATTTGGGACTCAGTCTATTGTGTGAACTGAGCCACAGAATCTTGCTGCAAAGAAGGGACGGAGGCAGGGGTGGACTGCTGGGGGTTCGCACGAGTTCAGCCGATCTTCTAGCTAGGATTCTGCCCAGTTCGGCAAAAATCCAAATGCCCTGGCTGGCCACTCCCTCCTACCCCAGCCAGTCCCTCCCACCGCACCCCTCCCAGGAGTCTCCACGCAACCTGTTCATCATGCCAGTAAGAGCAGGGCCCGTGTGGCGGCTTGGGGATGGGGAGAAATGGGCCTACCAGAGGTTCCGGAAGTCCGGATACAGGCCTATTTCTGTTTCCCCGGGTTCTCGGGGAAACAGTTTTCGCCCTCCCAGAGGCTCGAGGAAAGCCCCCCCCCACCTGCTGTAGTGCAGGAGGCCAACTAGGCCACACCCACCATGGCCAGCAACGGGGCAGAGAACCCATTGCTGCAATATTTGAAGCCCAAAGCTCACCTCTTCTTCCCAACCTGCCTCGGGGGGTTGCCTTTGCAGGAAATCCTCGGCCAGGGAAACCGCCTGGGAGCACGTTTCCGGACCGTGTTCCCGGACCCAACTTTGCATCTCTGGGGGCAGGATGGCCAGGAACTGCTCCAGGATCAGCAGCTCCAAAATCTGCTCCTTGGAGTGTCTCTCCACCTTCAGCCACCGATGGCAAAGTTTCTGGAGCTGGCTGTAGACGCCCCTGGGGCCTTCGGCCTCCTGGTAGCAGAACCGGCGGAAGTTCTGCCGCTGCCGCTCCCTGGAAAGAGCGTCCCCCCTCATGATCGCGGCTTTCACCTTGTCATAGTCCACCCGGTCTCTGGTGTCCAGGTTGCTGAAGATCTGCTCTGCTTCCCCGCTCAGGGCAGGCAAGAGACGGGCCATCCAGTCTTCTCTGGGCCACTGACAGGCCTGGGCCACTTGTTCAAAAGATGCCAAGAAGGCCTTGGTGTTATCCCAGGGGGTGGGCTCCTCCAGCAACTGGGGCGCCTCCCATTCTGAGTGAGGGTACTCCAGTTTCTGCAGAAACTCCTGCCACTGGGCCTCCCACCGCTGGAGGAGCCCATCTCCGCCTTCCTGGTCCCCGGATGGCCTTGGCCAGAACTCCCGAAAACTTCCAGCCTGCAGGAGGTGAGGCGCTTCCTCTGAGCCTTCTCCAGACGTGGAACCCGCCGGCTCTTCCTCCTCCATTTTAATCCGCTGATGCATTCCTTGCTCCAGCTCGGCATGAAACCGGAGGCCGAAGCTTGACTGGGTCCCCTCCTTGGCAGCCATTTTGTCCCAAGTCTGGATGGGCCTCATCCGTGGTCAGCCAGCCGCTTTGTCCTAGAAGACTTCCCAGTCCTCAGCTGGATCAAACATCTGGATGTGGTGGTCAATTCCCGAATGGGTTCCCTGGTTATGCCATCAACTCTAAGTTTAGTCAGATAGGCCGCCTCTGCACCGGAGCTGGAAGAAAGACGAAGGAAGGAAGGAAGGAAGGAAGGAAGGAAGGAAGGAAGGAAGGAAGGAAGGAAGGAAGGAAGGAAGGAAGGAAGGAGGAATGAATGGTGAAAAAGAAGGAATCGCAATATTAAACAAGCTTTTACAAAACTCCTAATTCCATTCTGCACGCAGATTTAAAAATGAAATAAAATTACAGTTCATTGAGTGACGATTTGAAATTCCAACGTCACTTTTCAGTGACTTTTGATCGTTTTTCATGCTTATCGCCATTGCAATACCCTCATGTTCACATGATCAAAATTCAGGCACTTGGCAACTGGCTCTTATTTACGACGGTTGCAGTGTCCCGTCCGTCCGTGTGTGTGTGTGTGTGATCCCCTTTTGAGACCTCCCGATGAGCGAAGTCAACAAGGAAGCCAGATCCGCTTAACGACCGTGTTATCAACAACCGCAGTAATGCACTGAACGAGGTCATAAAAGGGAGCGAACCTCAACAAATGTCTCACTTAACAACAGAAATTTTGGGCTCAATTGTGGGTCATAAGTCAAGGGTTACCTGTAATCGCTTTGAAAAAACAAACGTTGGGGGTTTGAACCCAGGAAGATTGTATAAGACTGCAAACACTAAAAAAGATAAATGAATTTGCATGTTCCCCCAATAAATAATATTAATCACCTGCTCGCTAAAAAGTGAGCAAGTACTGTCTTTCATTTTTTTTTCTTCATTTTATTTGACATTTATAGGCCGGTCTTTTCCCTGAGGGGACTCAGGGCGGCTTACAATTTGTAGGAAGGGAGTGCAAGACAAAACACAAAAAGAAAATGTGAAATATAATGAAATAAAACAATAAAACACAACATTCATTCAGCATTCGGGTGGGGCGAGATTAGGGGCTTATCCCCAGGCCTGACGGGATAGCCAGATCTTAAGGGCTGTGCGGAAGGTCTGGACGGTGGTGAGGGTAC